>NW_019369762.1:0-143722 GCF_002775205.1 Xiphophorus maculatus | reverse complement strand
CACCGGGTTGACTGAAAGAACCCCAACCCAAGAAATGGACCGACCAGCCAGCTCAGCGCAATATCCAGAACAAGAAACCACCCACAGCCCTGAATCCCAGCCCAGCACCAGGCTGTGGCCACAGATAGGCTAGCAAAGCAATAAATCACACCCCATACCAACACCAAGACAGACAGACAGCAAACGATACCAGACCCAAAAAAAGGGGCCAATCAAAATGCAAACACCAGCCAACACAAGCACTTTCACCACTTCATACACAAATAAGCCAAAAACACAAGCCTCTCAACTTGCCGACTACACCACCAGTAGGAAGGATGCTACAGAAAAGCCAACGCACCAACTGTGAATAAGGAAGCAGCCCCTCACAGGTCCATAAACATCCCCGCCGCCAAGTGATAAGTAAAAAAGCCAATCCTAACCTGGTACAACCTGGTTTTCATGCATTGATTTTTCTTGATTGTAGAAAATATGGTTGAATATTTTCTTCAATAATTTGTTGTGTCTTTTGTCTTAGTTATATTTTTCTCTGTTCTGCTGCAGCTGTTTTCTATTATAGATTACCATGTGTAACAGTGTTTAGGTTTAAGTTGTAGAATCCCACTTGCTTTATATGGATCAGTGCAATGGGGAAATAGCGCCCCCTCTCTGTGTGGCTGGTTAAATGTTGCTGGCTCCTGCACTCAGTGCCAGTCTGTGAAAGCTGCACGAGAGGTGAGTTGCGTTTTTCAGCACACAGTAGAAACGTGTTAGCAACATAATTTTTATTAACTTGGACAAATAGTGTGAAATTTATTAATTACTAGATGTGTGCCTAGCACCAATTTTTGTACTTTTAGTTTAGTTAAAATTAACACTTCATGTGCTAAGCTAAAGGCTAACTTAACGCTCTGTTGTAGTGTGCTGAATGAAGCGGAGCCGTTGCACTGATCTGAACTCCCCATATGTTCCCATTCAGGAAATAAACTTGATAAACCAGAAACTTCTCGTCTTCATTAAAAATCTACACAACGCAGAGTCGAGGGGTTACTGGGGCCGGCCTGGTACAGTGGAGTGAAGCAGAACCCGGTTACACATGTTTCTAATGCTGGAACTAATTTAACCTCCACACATAGATATATTATTACTGTCTTAGAAAGTAAGTAGAACATTTGCCTTTCCTGTGAAAATGTCGTGTTAGTGCTGAATGTTACTGCTGAAAATTGTAGAAACATTTGAGTTCAACTGCAGAACACTTGCTGAAATGAAATGAGTAGAAGCAGCAGGAAAAAGTTAAACAGTGCAAACCTGTCAGCCAAACTGAATAACTTAAAATTACATCCAACATCCCTCCTTAAAACTTTAAATATGACATAATAATGCTTGCAAAGGTAAAATATAAGGTCATATTGTCAGGTCTAAATACCTATTAAACAAACACAGGAAAGACAAGAGAGTTAGATTCTTTGTTTCTCGCGAGGAGAGCAGACAGAGATGTGCTTTCAGTTACAAATCTCCAAACTGCTCTGAAACACATCTGTCTGTTCCTCTCTTTTATTGCTCTTAGGAACCCTCTCACACTGAGCACTGCAACTCTAAGGGGTGGGGTCAAAGCATTTTAGATGCAGTGCTAAAAGACAATCACTAAACTAAACACATGTTATCTACAATCTAAATCCTTCTTGCTCCAGGCACGGCGTCGAATAGGACACGTTGTATAGCTTCAAAGCAACGGCTTTGTAGCACAGAGCAGAGTTTATTGCAGGACTGTAAAACTCTGCTGGGAGCAACTAACACCTCTGTCTTGTAGGAAGTCCTGCAGGGCAACAGCTGCTGAGAGTAGCTGTCACCTCTATTTCCCAGGGAAGCCTCAGGAAGGAATCAAAGTTATTTAACACACAGAAACATTATCTAAATGTAACTACAAGGCTACATGATACAACGAATATTTGATAATACTAATAATACAATTTACCCAACACATATATTGAATAATTTCAGTATTAAAGAGAGTAATAGCATTTAACCCATCTAGTGCAGTAGAAAGAAACTACAGTATTATTAAAATACCGGTAGAAAATTCAAATAGATAAAACCGTTAAAAGTCATTTACACTCGACCACCAGCACCGCACAATTAAATGAACAAGCGGTGCTGATCGGCTCTCAATAAGCCACAGGATGGGCGGAACCAGCGGTAACTCCGAACAAAGCAGCAGCGATCATTGTGGATATACGGAAACTATATGGAAAGGTTCTGATCTGGTGGAGTGAAGAAACTGTGAAACATGTTGCGGGATGTAGGAGATACGAATCAGAAGACAATATTAACTTTGGATTTGTGGAAAACTGGAATACTAATATTGTATTTGTTTTAATTAGATAAAGTGGAAGAAAAGATTTTACGTCTTTCAAAGAGAACTGGCACTGTATGAGAAATCTTTAGATGTGATGATCGTAAGATCCACAAGGTGGCGGTAATGCAATGACATGAATGAACGACAGTCATAAAATCCCAAAGAAGAAGAAGAAGACAAAGAAAATGGCGCATGGTCTGTTTGGTTGAATGTTCGACTGTTTCTCTAAACGAGTTTATCAACGAGCCGTTAACTGCTGCTGAAGAAACATTCACAGAGTTTAAAGAAATCATCGTCAAGTCGGAGGAAGAGATGGATGATCATCGCAGACTGCTGGATTTCTCCCGGAGGCCCCAGATAATCTTACACCGAATAGGTAGGAACCACCAGCGTTTGGATGCAGGTTAAGGTCTAAATGTCTGCACCTTTCTGTATGAGGATCATTTTAGTAAATGTTCTTTTCCCGTATAAATGTTTTGTTAACCGGTAAATGAACGCAGGAATCACAATTACGCTGTGAAAATGGCTTATTGATGTAGAAATAAAATGACCTTTTATGGCTTTTTCTCCTTTAACTAATCAAACTTACTTTTGAAAACAGGAGAAATGTGAACAATGCAGCGCAAGGTTAGTAAAGCAAACAGCATGAAACAATAATAGTGTGTTAGTAGCTGTAAAATGTAATAATTTGTAATAAATAAATTGTAGTGGCGATTGTTTGTCAAACCAAACATCCTATAAAAGTTCAGTCAACAAGCCACTGCTGCACTGAGGTGATGCTTCGTACGAAGGTAAAAGAAGTTCAATGTCCAAAAAACTTGAAAATTGCTTTTATAGTTTATTTTTTCAGTTTGACAAGCAAATAACAAAGATCAAACTTTACATTAGTGATGTGTTGAGTAATGAAGCGGGTAAGACAGAGAACTCACCTAAACCTGAGCAGTTAAAGTTTTTATTTTTTAGTAATAAATCGTTGTCCCTGGTGACATAGCGAGTAACAAGCCAATCACAACCCTCTTTTCTATTTGTTTCTAGTTTCTTTTGGATCCAGCCATTGTTTCATACAACCAGATTAATCAGAATTTATGTATCAGAATCACAAACATTTTAAACTTGTTTATTCATTGTAAAGCTTCGTGTTGTTTTCACGTTGCCTATTTTACATATATTGTCCAGTTGATGTCACAGTAGAACAAATGAAGCACCGCGGTGCATCGGCTCATGAGTCGAATGATTGGATGGAGTTCCTCAGGGCTTCATGAAGCTGCATCTCACCATCACTACTTTTCATTGTTTCCTCTCCTGCTCTGGTCAAAACCCACAGGCCCAACCCAGTGCATGCTGGTCCTATACCAGTCCCTATACTTACAGAAAATGGACCCACAGTTCTTAATGTCTAACTTACAAAAGTAAATAACAAACACAAAGCAACAAAAACTAAACAATTATTAACCTGTAAATAAACTCTGTAAATAAACCCCAAAATATAAAGTGAACTAAACAAATTTTAATACAAATAAAAGTAATGATAGTTCCAAATGAAGTAATATCTTGAAATAATAAAATTTACTTGTAAATATTAACAACATTGGCAACTATTATTAATTTTATAATAAATAAAAAATATTTAATATCCGTTTGTTTGAGAATTCTCCAATTGTCAGCTGGATTTGTCGCCTGATCTGTCTCTCTGTCTACGCTCTTAAATTTTTCAGTGTGGGTTTTTTTTTTTTTTTCATTCTCGTAAACAATGAACGATTTCTCCCATTTACTTCAATAAAATAACGATTGCTTTTTAAATCTGTTTTCTTGTCCAGATTGCCTGCAGTGTAACATTTATTACCAGGAGAGGAGATCCACTCTGGACCAGGAGGAGTTGGAACCTGTGCAGGTGAAACAAGAACAGGAAGAGCCTGAAGATCATCAGATAAAAGAAGAGCAGGAGGATCTAAAACACCAGCAGATAAAAGTGGAAGAGAAAGAAGTTTACTGCAGTCAGGGTGAAGAACAGATTGAATTAAAACAGGAGACTGATACCTGCATGGTGGTTCCTGTTGATGAGCAAACACACCACACTGAATCAGAACCAACCAGGAACCAAGTCATCTTCCAGGAAGCTGCTGAAGCTGAGAACCAAAATCAGGAAAGAAGAAAACCTTTCTCATGTGTCATCTGTAAAAAGCGTTTGACTTTCAAATCTGTTTTTGATGCTCATATGAGAACTCATACGGGTGAAAAGCCGTTTTCATGTGTGAACTGTGGAAAAAGTTTTAGTCTAAAACAGAGTTTAACTGAGCACATGATGATTCACACTGGTGAAAAGCCGTTTACATGTGTGAACTGTGGGAAAAGTTTTAATCGAAAACGGAGTTTAACTCATCACATGATGATTCACACTGGTGACAAGTCATTTTCATGTGTGACCTGTGGAAAAAGTTTCAGTGGAAAATATAATTTAACTCAGCACATGATGATTCATACTGGTGAAAAGCCGTTTTCATGTGTGACCTGTGGGAAAAGTTTTATTCGAAAACAGAGTTTAACTCAGCACATGATGATTCACACTGGTGACAAGTCATTTTCATGTGTGACCTGTGGAAAAAGTTTCAGTGGAAAATATAATTTAACTACACATGATGATTCACACAGGTAAAAAGCCGTTTTCATGTGTGACCTGTGGAAAAAGTTTTCTTCAAGAACCGCATTTAACTAGGCACATGATGATTCACACTGGTGAAAAGCCGTTTTCATGCGTGACCTGTGGAAAGAGTTTTCTTCAAGAACCGCATTTAACTAGGCACATGATGATTCACACTGGTGAAAAGTCATTTTCATGCGTGAACTGTGGAAAAAGTTTCAGTGGAAAATATAATTTGACTCAGCATATGAGGATTCACACTGGTGAAAAGCAGTTTTCATGTGTGACCTGTGGAAAAAGTTTTTTTCAAAAACATGATTTAACTCGTCATGTGATGATTCACACTGGTGAAAAGCAGTTTTCATGTATGACCTGTGGGAAAAGTTTTATTCGAAAACATGATTTAACTCAGCACATGATGATTCACACTGGTGAAAAGCCGTTTTCATGTGTGAACTGTTTAAAAAGTTTTAGTCATAAAGCGAATTTAACTAAGCACATGAGGATTCACAATGGTGAAAAGCCGTTTTCATGTGTGAACTGTGGAAAATGTTTTATTCAAAAATCGAATTTAACTACGCATCTGATGATTCACTCTGGTGAAAAGCCGTTTTCATGTGTGACCTGTGGAAAAAGTTTTATTCGAAAACAGGATTTAACTGAGCACATGATGATTCACACTGGTGAAAAGCCGTTTTCATGTGGAAATTGTGGAAAACGTTTTTGTCAAAAAAACCATTTAATTCGGCACATGAGGATTCACACTGAAAAGCCATTTTCATGTGTGACCTGTTTAAAAAGTTTTAGTCATAAAAAAAGTTTAACTCAGCACATGACGCGTCACACAGTTGAAAAGCTGTAGAAGTATGTTCCATACATGTCCTATGTTGTATTTGTTAAATGTGATCATTTTGATCTTCACATTTGGATACTTAGAGATGTTCAACCATGACACATTTTCCTTCATTGGTGTTTTATTTTTCTGGTATATTCTGTATCAATAAACAATAATGATAAACTGTATGTTATTGTATTAACTTACTGTTTATGTCAAACTGTATGTTGTGTGTGTACAACGTGAAGAGCAGAGGGCTCAGCACACAGCCCTGAGGAGTGCCAGTACTGATGCTGATAGATGAAGAGGCTTGGGGGCCCACTGACTATTTCATGCATTAACAGAGTTTGACCCGGACATGGACTCCCTTCCAGAACATTCTCACATGATTGAACTTGAGGGATTGATTTTGTATTATTCTGTACCATAGAGAGTGAGTGGGGTTTATTTTTGTAGTTTTTAAATCAACAATAGAATGTATATAATGTTGAGTATTTTAAAAAAAATCTACAAACAGTATTTGTGGTTAATTTTGTGTTTAATGTAAAATGAGATTGAATCTGATTTCATTTCTTTCAAATTATGTTAACCAGTTTTACTCTACCTAATTAAAATCTATTCAAATAAAAAAAAATCATTTGTACTTTAAAAAAATGCAAAATTCACCGCCAACTAATTTTCATGCATTGATTGCACAAAGTACATGTAATTATTTTTAATATTTGCTTTTTATATTTTGCTTTTGCAATATTTTGCTTCTCTCTTGTTTTAGCTGTAATTATTTTAATCTTTCTGCTGCAGCATTTAGATTACTTGTATTTTAATGTTGAACACTATTTTTATGTTTATATGTATTTTAGAAAGAAATAAAGGTTGTAACATTTCATTTAACATTAAAGTTTTGAGTTTTTCTTTAGTGTATGTTGTGCCTGATCCTTGAACCCAGTAGATGGTGGTACTACACCTGTACTGGTTGTAGCCACTGTGGTTCCTGTAACTGATGGGTTGCCGGTTCAACTTCCACATGTAACCCAGGTGTCCGCCATGACCCAATCACCTTCCCTTTAAGTTGATTGTCATGGGTGCTTCCGGGTTTTGTTTTTCCTCCCCACCTTGCTGCTACTCACTGTTGGTTGTTTGTAAAACAACCTGGAGTTTCTGAATCGACTCATCACTCATTTAATCTCTAAAACTTGAAGATTGCGGTGAGTTGTTAAATACCATCTGACTTGACGTTGTATAGCATTTGCAATGATAGCGCCGCTAATATTTCCCTCCTGTTGAATCACTCGCCAGGTTGTGATCCATTGACAGCTGGTGAACCTTCCTGATCTGAGCAAGTTATCATTGCATCCACCTCATCAGATAATCCGTTACTCGACGGTGAGTAGATAATAGGGCGTTATTTTCGCTCTGCTGCGCCCAGTTAGCATTAGCATTAGCTCTGATCCATCGACAATCAGTGGCCCACATCAGTTTAGTCTACTTATTAATTACTTACTTAATGAAGAATCACACTGTTGCAGCGAATTAAAGACCACAACCTTTAATATTTAAGGGTTTACCTTTCAACTTTAGATTTGATTATTTTTTCCATGATTTCTTTATTGGTGTTGCATTCCATGTTTTTGCAGCGATGAAATTTGGTACCTAATATGATTTAGTTTGTAGCTACTTTGATCAATCACATTTGTAAGTTGATTGATTTGATTCAATATTGGTTGTTTGTAACGACTGCTAATTATATTATCTAGGCAATTTTGAACTTGAATTATGAAGTGCGCTTTTTTAAAAAAAAAAGGATTTAAATTTTTCTTTTATCTTCTCCTTTCTTTTTTATTTTTTCTATGAAGTTGTTAAAATATAGCAAGTACATATTTTAATTGTTTTTCTTGTCTCTTCCATTTAGTTATATAAATATAATGTTTATATATGAACTTAATGTGTGTTATCTGGCCTTTTAGGTCAGGTTTTTCCCCCTTGCATTGACTCACTTGATGACGGAAGATGGCGAGCTACCCACCCACCCTCTGGTGGTAGGAAAACGGAACTACACTTTCCTACAGAAACGAACTAAACTCTGAGTATTGAAAAGGGAACATAATTATTCTCTTTTTTGTCTTGGATCTATTGTGGACTCTATTACGTTTTGAAGTATCACTGATTATTATTATAATTGTTTTTGTTGGGTTTGTTTTTTTCCCTTCTGTTTTGGAAATTTATTGTTTTGTTGTTTGGGTATTATTATTATTATTATTATTATTATTATTATTATTATTATTATTATTATATTATGCCACTGCCATCAATAAAATAATTAGAAACTTTACTTTTTTGTATCAGTTGTATTAATTATTCACCCCACTCACTTGACTCCGTGCCGTTACCTACTTCTGATTATACAAACTGGTTAAACACTACACCTCGCAGTCAGATCTGCTCAGTTGAGAAAGGCGCTACACACATCCATCTCAGTGTTGAGTCCTTGAGCAAGGCACCAAACCTGCCTTACCTGCTGTTAGTCAGAAGTCCGATGGTTGCGATTGTGTAGCAGCTTCTTGTCAGTCTGCCCTAGGGCAGCTGGGCTACAATGTAGCTTACCACCATCAAACATGTAAAGCACTTTGGCATCCTCTGCACTAGATAAATCGCTATACATACATTTACCATTGACTATACACTGCATTTTGTCTTTTTGTTGTGTTTTGTATTAAACTTGTCCTGTCTGACAGTGTGACACTCAGCATTGTCGAGCACCAAGGTTAAGCCCTAAAGACTTGCATAAGTGGACCATTATGGCTTCCCCCTGATATATTACATGAAACTTTATTAGAAACTGCTTTGGGTTTATTTTATTAATTGTAATGAGACGGAGAAGAAAGCTGGAGAGAAAAGAAAGGTGAGAAAAAAGTTTTATAGGGGGCCCCCTCCTCTCACCCAACTTGATATAAAGGTGATCACAGAGAGGAGGGAGCCAGAGACCAAACCTGACAGACAGACCAGGCACACAGAGACAAGATCACATGTTCCCATTCTCATGTGTACACCCAGACATTCAAACCCATGTAGACAATGTCAAAATAAACAAACAAAAGTGGACGCCATACACCCACTTGCATTTCTCATACACAGAGATCCAACAACCAACCAGAACCAGGACCACCAGGTTAGGAATCATTCAAACCAAACCCCTATCCCAAGTCACAAACCCAGCCTGCCAACCAAAGGATCCACCTAGTCCCAATGAAGAAGATCCAGCAGACATACAGGGCACTGGGTTAACTGAAAGAACCCCAACCCAAGAAATGGACCGACCGACTACTTCTTGAAGCCCATCAAGAAAATGCAGAGTGTGTGCAAAGCAGTAATCACAGCAAAAGGTTGCTACTTTGAAGAAACTAGAATATAAGGGGTATTTTCAGTTGTTTTAAACTGTTTTGTTTAGTGCCATATTTCCACATGTGTTATTCATAGTTTTGATGTCTTCAGTGTGAATCTACAATGTCAATAGTCATGAAAATAAAGGAAACTCATTGAATTAAAAGGTGTGTCCAAACTTTTGGTCTGTACTGTATATGGTCTAAAAGTGATCTAAGCTTAGATTTAAAACTTATAAGATGATAAGTTTCTCTTTAAAACAAAATGACATTGTAACTGATGCTGTTATTTGTAAAATTATATTAACCAGTTCAACTCCACCTATGTAATAGCTTAATGAATAAATAAAAAATAATTACTTTTTAAATTCATTATAAATTAATTTTCATACATTGATGGTTCTTGATTTTAGAAAGTATGGTTGATTATTATTGTCTTCAGTAATTTAGTGTTTCTGTTGTCTTAGTTATATTTTCTCTGTTCTGCTGCAGCTGTTTTCTATTATAGATCACCATGTTTCTAATGCTGGAACTAATTTAACCTCCACACATAGATATATTATTAGTGTCTTAGAAAGTAAGTAGAACATTTGCCTTTCCTGTGAAAATGTCGTGTTAGTGCTGAATGTTACTGCTGAAAATTGTAGAAACATTTGAGTTCAACTGCAGAACACTTGCTGAAATGAAATGAGTAGAAGCAGCAGAAAAAAAGTTAAACAGTGCAAATCTGTCAGCTAAACTGAATAACTTAAACCATTACCAACAACGCTGCTTAAAAAATTAAATATTGCATAGAAATGCTTACAAAGGTAAAGTATAAAATCATATATTGAATAATTTCAGTATTAAAGAGAGTAATAGCATTTAACCCATCTAGTGCAGTAGAAAGAAACTACAGTATTATTTAAATACCGGTAGAAAAATCAAATAGATAAAACCGTTAAAAGTCTTTTACACTCGACCACCAGCACCGCACAATCAGTGAACAAGCCGGTGCTGATCGGCTCTCAATAAGCCACAGGATGGGCGGGAACCAGCGGTAACTCCGAACAAAGCAGCAGCGATCATTGTGGATATACGGAAACTATAGGAAAGGTTCTGATCTGGTGGAGTGAAGAAACTGTGAAACATGTTGCGGGATGTAGGAGATACGAATCAGAAGACAATATTAACTTTGTATTTGTGGAAAACTGGAATACTAATATTGTATTTGTTTTATTTAGATAAAGTGGAAGAAAAGATTTTACGTCTTTCAAAGAGAACTGGCACTGTATGAGAAATCTTTAGATGTGATGATCGTAAGATCCACAAGGTGGCGGTAATGCAATGACATGAATGAACGACAGTCATAAATCCCAAAGAAGAAGAAGAAGAAGAAGAAGAAGAAGACAAAGGTGGGGAGCACCATAGACATAATATATGGATAGACGCCTCATGGGCCGCTCTCGCCTATTGGAGCTGACGAGATTTAGGGCGGCCATCTTGGAGCGGTATACCACTCCACTCAGCCTTATATATTTGGCAGGCACAATAAAGGATCAGCGCATTTAATAGATCATAACACGCTGAATAGTAATCACATTTCACATAATTAAATTTTAGGCATACAGCTATTAAAATTGCATGTATAGGAACGTATAGTTTAGCATATTTAAATAATTTTGGTGGAATACAATGTTTTAAAGTATGACATGTTTTGCAAGATACAACCAAAGATGCAATTTATTCACACACATTATGTATATATTCCGATAATCTCATATATACACACATACACACATGCATACTTATCTGTTGTGACAGTATTTACATATTCATTACATTTTTACACAATCTAATAGCCTTGAAGCATGGATCCATCATTACAAATACTTTCTCTCCAGTAACTGGATGTGGGTTTTCAGGGGTTCTTGTGGGTTTCCCTTCAGTTCACACCCAAGTTGGTTACACATGCTGATGTTGGTAGCATGCCCATCCATTGTTATACATAGCACCCGAATTCCTCGAGCATGCAGCTCCTCTAAAGCATGACTGACAAGTACCTTTTGTGTGTCTGGTGACAGAGACGCCGTCAGGTAGTACGCAATGGGAGCCTTCCAATGCCCTTGGAGGCCAACCACCATAAACATAAGAGCCTCAGTAAGCAACCTCAGTCTCATTGTTTCCATCCCCCAGGTCCACGAAGCCAGACAGTGACTGTGTATGTAGATTATATTGCACATGTTTTCTGATTGCCATTGCATCCAAATGAGTGCAACAAATCCATATTTAGCATGGTCTTCCTGGCATTTTCTCTCCAGCATGTCCAGCATCATCTTGTTCAAGCCAGGCCTGTCATCTACTGAACACAACCACCTGTAAAAAGTAGGAGGAGCATCAATATTTAACATGTTTGCAATATTAAAAGGTTAAATAAAATAAAAAAAACATTTGGGGAATATTAAGGCTACCTTTGTAATGTGTGCGGATGTGGGAGGGGAAATCTTCGCTTCTCTCTAAGGTATTGTATGCCTTTGGGCCATGGAGATGAAGTTTGAGGGCAAACTCTCTATATTCGTTGGAGTATTCATGGCCCTTTTTCTCCATAAACTCTAGTTGTAGATCTGACAATTTAAGAGGAAAAATATAAACTCTTCTTCTGATGTAGCTCAGGAGGAAAAATAAAACATACAAGAAAATGTACATAAATTTTGAGGAATTAATTTTGAATTACCAGAGTAGAATTCAAGCCGTTCTTTGAGTTCTTCAGTAATGAGATTTTTTTCACTCAATTCCCCCAAAAGTGACTTTGCTGTGGTCTTTGCCTTCTTCTCTCTGGCCATGGTGTTTTTCTTGTCCCGCTCCAGATATTCCACTCTTGCCAACGCTCTCTTATGTTTTGCAGTGACAGCGGTAAGAGAAGCTGGCAAAGCATAGCAATGATCCTAAAGACAGAGAGATGGACATCACCCATCACTTAGACATCACTATGGCACACTTTCTTTCAGACGACAGCAGCACTGTGTGTGTCTTCAACTATGTTGGTTTTATTTGTTTTATTTGTGAGAACATTCAACATGAGGGTTAGAAAATAATTTAGATTTTAATATGATCTTGACCATTATGATATGATATTTACAATAGAAAAAATACTCACATCATTAGACTGAGGTTGCAGGTCTGAACTACAAGTTTCTGGGTCATCTTGAGAGGCCACATACTCACTACTTTGGGCTTTTGTGGAGGTTATTGTAGTTCTGTAGTTTTCAACCTTAAATGTAGAAACCTTATGAATATGGACTTCACAGTATATACTACCTGTACATAAACACACATATATCCCTTAAGGCTAACATTATGCACATTTATGAATGCTAATGAACTTTTAATAATGCACCTACTCTTTGAAGGTGAACTGGGAAGCTGAAAATTGATGGTATCACATCAGCTCTCAGTCTGACAATCTGACCTGTTTTGTCAAAATCCTCCGTTTTGAAATGCTCACTGCATAGTACAGATGAATCACTTGCAGTGAATCCATCCCTCCTCAAAGCTATTTCCCACCTCTTCCTCCTCTCTTTATCTTTTGGAAACCTTTAAAACAAAAACGTGATATCTGGGAGTGTGTACACAAAAACATTGTCCGAATGAGGTCCATGTTATTTGCAACGGTTGAAACTAAGGAGCCCTGTTGCCTGCTTAAGCTGAGCATTCAGAACAACGTTACACTCACTATTTTTGATCTTCATATTTTAAAGAACATAAAACTCCAAATTTGATTAAAATTTGTTGATAATGATAATTAAACAAAGCTACTGAAATTGTGAGTAGGCCTGTTTGAAACATATTCCTGTCATCAAATCTCCGGCTGAAGACCGATAGCTAACATTTGCTGTCATTTCGCTGGTGGGCATAAATACAGTACAGTAATATTACATTCACAACATACTAACAATAATATGTCATTCTTACTTGTGAAAAGTTATCCCCCGGTCCCTGACATCAACAGTTCGTAGATTTAAACACGAATAAGCCGAGCAGAACTGAGGCATCTTCTGTTGTTTTGGTTCAGCAAAGTACGAGGGTATACCGCTCTAAGATGGCCGCCGTATTTCCTGCGCCGGAGCGGCCAATGCGGCGTCTACCCTTATATTATGTCTATGGGGAGCACGGGATTCCGGGCATAAACTGGTTTGTGACTGGTTTAGGATGACAACTAAGGCAGATGGAGGTGGTGAGGATGATGATATGGATTTTGACGATTGGACTCCGGTAGGAAGAGGAAGAGGTAGAGGTAAAGAGAAAGTTTTGAAAGAGGATAGAGTAATTGGTAGCCAGAATAGTAAGCGAACTTTGGAAGAGTGCAGCTCAGATGAGGAAAATAGAGTGGTTAGGAAGAAAGTAACAAACGAAGAATTTAAGGTAATTCTTAAATTTAGGAAGGAGGATATGAATATTAACTTAAGTCCGATACAAGTTTCAAGAGAAATAAAAAAGAAAATAGGAGAGGTAGAGTTGTTAAAACATTACGAGATGGAAACATGTTGATAAAATGCAAATCTGAAGACCAAAGAATAAATGCTTGAAGATTGACAACATTTGCAAAAAAGTAGTTGGCGAGAAAGTAATTGTTGGAGAAAATAGAGTATCACGTGGTGTTATCACTGGTATTCCGCTGGAGGAGGATTTAGAAAGACTCAAAAAGAACATACAGGGGGAGAAGTCCGAAGATTGAAAAGATTGTTGAAGCATGTGAATGGAGAAAAAAATGGAGAGTCTATCGATTCTTTTGGAGTTTCAAGGAGAAGTCCTTCCTGATAAGGTTAAAATTGGATTCATGAGTTTTCCTGTGAGACCATATGTCCCTCCCCCTTTGCGCTGTTTTAAATGCCAAAGGTATGGTCATATTGCATCAGTGTGTAAAGGGAAGCAAAGATGTGCCAAATGTGGAGGAGATCATCGATATGATGAATGTGGAGTGGATGTACAAGTGAAATGCTGTAACTGTGGTGGTCAGCATAATGTAGCGTATGGAGGTTGCGAGGCAAGGAAAAAGGCAGCAGAAATTCAACAGCTGAGAACAATTAAAAACATCACTTATGGAGAGGCAACAAAAAGTATTCAAGAGAAAAGAGCGGTTCAAGAAAATCAACAAGTAATGTCTAGCATTAGGGCTGAGCCCAGTAAGATTTCACAATCTGGAATGGAAATCACAATGGATAAATTAATATTATTCATGGCATATGTAATCAACTGTACTGATCAAGTAAAACAGAAAACAGAAAAAATTAAAATTATAGTGAAAGGTGCAGAAAATTTTTTAGCCGTGAAGGATTTATCTTGGGAACTAATAAATAAAAGGCTTGAAATAGATGGAAAACAAGGTGGAGGAAGAATGTAATGATTATCTTACAATGGAATGCAAGAAGTCTAATAGCAAATGGACAAGAATTTAAAGGTTATATAAACTGTTTGGAAATTAAACCAGATATTATTTGTGTTCAGGAAACATGGCTTAAACCAGAGCTAGACTTTGTGATAGCAGGATATGATAGCATTAGAAGGGATAGGGAGCAAGAAAGTGGAGGAGGTTGTGTAATATTTGTTAAGCAAGGGATTCAGTATAGGTTTGTAGATAAAGGATCATCTTTAGAATGGATATCTGTGGAAATCTGGATTAATAAGGAATATATTAAGATATTAAATTTTTATAATCCATGTAAAAAACTGAATTTAGATCAAATGGAGGATATGTTTAAAAGTCTAGGTAGAAATCTAATTTGTTGTGGAGATTTTAATGCCTATAGCACTGTGTGGGGTCATAAAAATGATTGCAAATGGAGAAGTGGTAGAACAATTAATGGATAAGAAGCAATTGGTTTGTATTAATGATGGAGAAGGGACAAGAATTGATATTAGAAATGGAAATGAGTCAGCACTAGATCTAACTCTAGTATCAGTGAATTTTGCCGGGATTAGTAATTGGAAAGTTTTAAAGGAATCTACATTAGGAAGTGATCATTATCCTATTGTGATTGAAATCGGTTTAGAAATAGGGAAAGATGATAATAGAAATATAGAAAGATGGATATTTAGAAATGTTGATTGGGAAAAATATAAAATAATAAGTGATGAAAAACTGCTAAAGGTTAATTTTGATTTGGATATAGATAGTGTAAACTCTTCTATTTGTGAAGCTATTTCAGGAGCAGCACATGGAACAATTCAAAGGAAAAAAAGGAAAGTATAAGAAAAAAATAGTACCATGGTGGACAAAGGAATGTGATTTGGCAATTAAATCCAGAAATAAAGCCTTTAGGTTGTTAAAGAGAAATCAGAATTTTGAGAATTTGCTGGGATATAAAAAGTCACAAGCTTTGGTTAAAAGAACGGTAAAAAAGCGCTAAAAAGGTTTATTGGGGAAATTTCTGTAATACAGTAGGAAGGGAAACAAAGATTTCAAAAATTTGGGGAATGATTAAACGAATGAATGGAATTAGAAGTGAATATGGATATCCAGTTCTTAAGAATGGAGATGAAATGGCTCTAAATGAGGAGGAGAAGGCAAATATGATGGCTAGGAAATTTGTTGAAATTCATAGTAGCAATAACTTAAATACAGAAGAAATAAGGAAAAGAGTTTCTATTATTAAGGAAAATATTAACCTGTTAGAAGTAGATACAGAATATAATGATCTATTGAATAATTCCTTTTCACTATTTGAATTAAACAACGCTTTAAGGAAAACAAAAAATTCTTCTCCAGGAAAAGACAATATTTCTTATATTATGATTAAAAAACTTAGTATTTCATCTAAAAAGATATTATTAGATTTCTTTAATAAGATATGGGAAGGGGGTTATTTACCTGTGGCATGGAAGGAAGCAATTATAGTTCCAATCTTAAAACCAGGGAAAGAGAAGTCAAATCCTACAAGTTATAGACCCATTGCATTAACTTCACATATATGCAAAATAATGGAAAGAATGATAAATGAAAGACTGAGTTATTTTGTGGAGAAGAAGGGGTATCTGTCAAAATTTCAAAGTGGATTTAGGAAAGGTAGAAGTACTATGGACCCTATTTTGTGTTTAGAACATGAAATCAGAAAAGGGCAAGTTAATAAGGAGAGTGTGGTGGCGGTTTTCTTTGACATAGAGAAAGCTTATGATATGATGTGGAAAGAAGGGTTTTTAATTAAATTAAGGAAAATGGGGGTTAGAGGGTCAATGTTTAATTGGATAAAAGATTTTTTACATAATAGATCTATACAAGTAAGAATAGGTCAACAGTTGTCAGAAAAATATTTTGTTGAAAATGGAACTCCTCAAGGAAGTATTGTGAGTCCTTTGTTTTTCTCTATTATGATTAATGATATGTTTGACAATTTGGAGAGTGGTATGGGTTGTTCATTATTTGCTGATGATGGAGCAATTTGGAAGAGAGGTAAGAATTTGAAATTTATAGTTAAGAAATTACAAGAAGCAATATAAAGTATAGAAGAGTGGTCATATAATTGGGGTTTTAAAATTTCAATAGATAAAACAAAGACCTTATTTTTCACTAGAAAGAAAGTATCTAATGATTTAAAATTGTATTTGTATAAACATGATTTAGAAAGAGTAAATGAGTTTAAATTTTTGGGTTTGTGGATGGATGAAAAACTCACTTGGAGTAGACATATTCAAAAAGTAGTGGATAAATGTAAGAGAGTTTTAAATATTATGAGGTGTCAGGCCATGGGGCGCTGAGAGAAAAGCATTGAAAATAATATATACGGGTTTAATAAGATCTGTATTAGATTATGGTAGCCTGGCCTTTGGATCAGCATCAGAAACACTACTTAAAAAATTAGACATTATTCAGTATCAAGCCTTGAGGTTGTGTACAGGAGCCATCAGAACAACTGCGATCTCTGCTTTGTTAGTTGAAATGGGGGAAATACCACTTTACCTCAGAAGATTACAGTTAAGATTATCTTACTGGAGTTATTTAAAGGGTCAGTATGAAAACCATCCATGTCAAGAAGGGGAAAAAGACTTTAAAATCCTTTGGTTGGGAGATAGAGAGGGACATAAAAGATTTTGATTTATCATCTATAAAAATGAGTGAAACAGTTCCATTGTCACCGGTCCATCCATCTCTGTTTCATGAAATCATTGTGGATTTATCTTTGTTGGAGAAGAGGAAAAAAGGAAATATTTTAGAATCATACTCAGTGCAAGCATATATAGAAAATAAATACTTTGATTATGTTCAAGTGTATACAGATGCATCTAAAAGTTTAAGTAGCAACAATGGGGTGTCGTTTATCGTTCCAGGATTTAGTATTAAAAAATGTAAGAGGATTTCTGATGACGTCTCAGTGTTTACAGGGGAAATGATGGGAATAATTCTGGCATTAGGGTGGATTGAAGAGGTTCGTCCTCTGAGAAGTTTAATTTGTTCTGATTCAAGTTCATCATTATATTCAATTAAACATAATCAGTCTAATAGTAGGACAGACCTTTTATTTGAGATTCAGTTAATACTTTATAGAATTCAGGCCATGGGATTAATTGTCATTTTAACATGGGTTCCATCGCATATAGGAATAACAGGAAATGAGTTGGCAGACAAATATGCAAAACAAGCTTCAAAAAACAGCTCCATTGAGATACTGATTCCTTCTAGTAAAGAGGAAGTAAAATCTATTATAAGACAAAAGGTTAAGGGAAGATGGCAGAAGCAGTGGGAAGAAGAAAGAACTGGTAGATGGCTTTATCGTATTCAAAGGTCAGTTGGTGCAATGAGGGCAACAGAAAGAAGTAGAAAAGAAGAAAACATTATATCCAGATTACGTTTTGGTCATACAGGTTTAAACAGTACACTATTTAAAATGGGGAAACATCCATCAGGTAATTGTGATCTTTGTCTTCAAGAAGAGACAGTAGAACATGTTTTATTGTTATGTCCAAAGTACTCCGAGGAGAGAAGGAAATTAGAATATAGGCTTCTAAAGAATAAGTTTCAGTTAAAAATTCCAGATATTTTGGGATATTCCTCTTCCTCTGAATATTTATGTTATTTCATAAAATTTCTTAAGAAAACTAAACTGATAGAAAGGATTTCGTTTTTTTTTTTTTTTTTTTTTTTTTTTTTTTTTAAGTTGCGTCCTGATCCACACTCCATACCAGTAGGTGGCGGTAATGCACACCATTAAGTTGCTTGCCAACCGCCATTAAAACCAAAAAGAAGAAGAAGAAGGAAGCGGAACGAAAGAAAATGGCGCATGGTCTGTTTGGTTGAATGTTCGACTGTTTCTCTAAACGAGTTTATCAACGAGCCGTTAACTGCTGCTGAAGAAACATTCACAGAGTTTAAAGAAATCATCGTCAAGTCGGAGGAAGAGATGGATGATCATCGCAGACTGCTGGATTTCTCCCGGAGGCCCCAGATAATCTTACACCGAATAGGTAGGAACCACCAGCGTTTGGATGCAGGTTAAGGTCTAAATGTCTGCACCTTTCTGTATGAGGATCATTTTAGTAAATGTTCTTTTCCCGTATAAATGATTTTTAACAGGCAAATGAACGCAGGAATCACAATTACGCTGTGAAAATGTCTCATATACACGATGCTGAATTTGGTTTCCGATTCGGGAAATGGCTAAAGGGTTATTCCACCTAATTTTTCACTAGCTTCCTCATCTTATTCGATTCTAGTTTAAAAACTACAACACCTGGACTCTTCAGACCTGAGCTGGATTATTCTGCTCTAACAGCAGAATATTCAGAACCATGTTAGGGATTTGTGAAACCTTTTTCTAATTAGTTAAACTTCAATAAAGGTTGATTTCACCACTTTTTGGATCTCTTTCCCTAACATTGATTTAGATTATTCCACACAAGGTGGCAAAGACTCTTATTTATATGAAATTCTTTCACTCTGTCTAAAGTAAAATAGCTCCTGTTTTTGTTTTGAAGGTTTCATAAAGACCATGTGAGGAAGAAGTGGGGAATGTCTTTAAGGAGAGACGGATTCACTGCACTGGTGAATCTCAGCTGCTGAATCTCTCTTAAGCTCCTCCTCGGCTGAAAAACATGAATAAAACCTATATAGATATTATGTATATACGCATGTCCATATAAATATGTGTAGCTTAATGCATATTATTCAGCATTAATAATTATTTAAGCATCTTTATTTCTTTCTGATTGTATTATTTTGTGTTTGTATATTTATATAAATATGTACTGATATTACTAAATAACATATTTCAAAAATTATGACTGGTTGTGTGCTTTGTAAAATAATCATAATACAGAAATATCAACACATTCTATTCTGACTCTATTCTGTTTTCCCCACTAAGAATAGTTAAATATGCTCAACCTTATATCAGTCATTCAAAACTACTTTAAAAATCATTTCCTTGTAAATGTTGCTAACCTTTTAATAAGGTTTACAGAAAAATTGGTAAATATCTGTTTAGTATTTAGCGAGTTATGATTGATAAATGCGCTGATACGTCATTGAGTCTGTTAAACATAAAGCTGAGTGGAACGGTCGACCGCTCCAAGATGGCCGCCTTAAATCTCTTCAGTAACAAATAGGCAAGAGCAGTTCATGAGGCGTTTATTTATAGTCTATGGGGAATAAGGGCACAATGACTATGGGCAAAGGTGCATTCATGGGCCCCATTTGAGTGGGAATTTACAGTTTCTTTATTTTTACGCCGTTTTCAACTAATACACCAAACAGTTACATAAATAAAAGAAGTTCAATGTCCAAACAACTTGAAAATTGCTTTTGTAGTTTATTTTTTTCCAGTTTGACAAGCAAATAACAAAGATCAAACTTTTCATTAGTGATGTGTTGAGTAATGAAGCGGGTAAGACAGAGAACTCACCTAAACCTGAGCAGTTAAAGTTTTTATTTTTTAGTAATAAATCGTTGTCCCTGGTGACATAGCGAGTAACAAGCCAATCACAACCCTCTTTTCTATTTGTTTCTAGTTTCTTTTGGATCCAGCCATTGTTTCATACAACCAGATTAATCAGAATTTATGTATCAGAATCACAAACATTTTAAACTTGTCTATTCATTGTAAAGCTTCATGTTGTTTTCACGTTGCCTATTTTACATATATTGTCCAGTTGATGTCACAGTAGAGCAGATGAAGCACCGCGGTGCATCGGCTCATGAGTCGAATGATTGGATGGAGTTCCTCAGGGCTTCATGAAGCTGCATCTCACCATCACTACTTTTCATTGTTTCCTCTCCTGCTCTGGTCAAAACCCAAAGGCCCAACCCAGTGCATGCTGGTCCTATGCCAGTCCCTATACTTACAGAAAATGGACCCACAGTTCTTAATGTCTAACTTACAAAAGTTAATAATAAAGTAACAAAATCTAAACAGCTATTAACCTACAAATAAACTCATGTTTATAAATAAACCATAAAGATATAAAGTGAACTAAAGTAAAATTTCAATATAATTCAAAGTAATAAAAATAAATAGTATCTTGAAATAATAAAATTTGCAGGTAAATATTAACAATAATCCCTACTACAATTAATTTTGTAATAAAATATTTTTTTTCATATCCGTTAATTTGAGAATTTCCCAAATGTCAGCTGGATATATCGACTGATCTGTATCTCTGTCTACGCTCTTGAGTTTTCAAGGTGTTTTTTTTTTTGTTAATTTCTGTCTTAAACGATGAACAATTACTCGTATTTACTTCAGAAAAGGTACCAATTACTCTTTCTCTGTTTTCTTCTCCAGATTGCCTGCAGTGTAACATTTATTACCAGGAGAGGAGATCCACTCTGGACCAGGAGGAGTTAGAACCTCTGCAGGTGAAACAAGAACAGGAAGAGCCTGAAGATCATCAGATAAAAGAAGAGCAGGAGGATCTAAAACACCAGCAGATAAAAGTGGAAGAGAAAGAAGTTTACTGCAGTCAGGGTGAAGAACAGATTGAATTAAAACAGGAGACTGATACCTGCATGGTGGTTCCTGTTGATGAGCAAACAGACCACACTGAATCAGAACCAAACGGGAACCAAGACATCTTCCAGGAAGCTGCTGAAGCTGAGAACCAAAATCAGGAAAGAAGAAAACCTTTCTCATGTGTCATCTGTAAAAAGCGTTTGACTTTCAAATCTGTTTTTGATGCTCATATGAGAACTCATACGGGTGAAAAGCCGTTTTCTTGTGTGAACTGTGGAAAAAGTTTTAGTCTAAAACAGGATTTAACTCGGCATATGATGATTCACACTGGTGAAAAGCCGTTTTCATGTGTGAATTGTGGAAAAATTTTTAGTCAAAAACAGAATTTAACTAAGCACATGATGATTCACACTCGTGAAAAGCCGTTTTCATGTGTGACCTGTGGAAAAAGTTTTATTCGAAAACAGAGTTTAACTGAGCACATGAGGATTCATACTGGTGAAAAGCCGTTTTCATGTGTGACCTGTGGGAAAAGTTTTATTCGAAAACAGAATTTAACTAGGCACATGATGATTCACACTGGTGAAAAGTCATTTTCATGCGTGAACTGTGGAAAACGTTTCAGTGGAAAATATAATTTAACTGAGCACATGAGGATTCACACTGGTGAAAAGCAGTTTTCATGTTTGACCTGTTTAGAAAGTTTTAGTCATAAAGCGAATTTAACTCAGCACATGAGGATTCACACAGGTGAAAAGCCGTTTTCATGTGTGAACTGTGGAAAATGTTTTATTCAAAAATCGAATTTAACTACGCATCTGATGATTCACTCTGGTGAAAAGCCGTTTTCATGTGTGACCTGTTTAAAAAGTTTTAGTAATAAACATTGTTTAACTAAGCACATGATGCGTCACACAGTTGAAAAGCTGTAGAAGTATGTTCCATAAATGTCCTATGTTGTATTTGTTAAATGTGATCATTTTGATCTTCACATTTGGATACTTAGAGATGTTCAACCATGACACATTTTCCTTCATTGATGTTTTATATTTCTGGCATATTCTGTATCAATAAACAATAATGATAAACTGTATGTTATTGTATTAAGTTACTGTTTATGTCAAACTGTATGTTGTCTGTGTACAACATGAAGAGCAGAGGGCTCAGCACACAGCCCTGAGGAGTGCCAGTACTGATGCTGATAGATGAAGAGGCTTGGGGGCCCACTGACTATTTCATGCATTAACAGAGTTTGACCGGACATGGACTCCCTTCCAGAACATTCTCACATGATTGGACTTGAGGGATTGATTTGTATTATTCTGTACCATAGAGAGTGAGTGGGGTTTATTTTTGTAGTTTTTTAAATCAACAATAGAATGTATATAATGGTTGAGTGTTTTAAAAAAATTTCTACAAAACAGTATTTGTGTTAATTTTGTGTTTAATGTAAAATGAGATTGAATCTGATTTCATTTCTTTCAAATTATGTTAACCAGTTTTACTCTACCTAATTAAAATCTATTCAAATAAAAAAAATCATTTGTTCTTTAAAGAAATGCAAAATTCACCGCAAACTAATTTTCATGCATTGATTGCACAAAGTACATGTAATTATTTTTAATATTTTTATATATATATATATATATATTTTAATATAAATTATATTTAATATTTATTTTTAATATACTTTTTTCTCTTGTTTTAGCTGTAATATTTTAATCTGTTCTGCTGCAGCATTTAGATTACTGTATTTTAATGTTGAAACTATTTTTATGTTTATATGTATTTTAGAAAAAAATAAACGTGTAACATTTCATTTAACATTAAAAGTTTTGAGTTTTCCTTTAGTGTATGTTGTGCCTGATCCTTGAACCCAGTAGATGGTGGTACTACGGCTATACTGGTTGTATCCACTGTGGTTCCTGTACCTGATGGGTTTCTGGTTCAAACTTCCCACATCCATCTCAGTTGTTGAGTCCTTGAGCAAGGCACCAAACCTGCCTTGCCTGCTGTTAGTCAGAAGTCCGATGGCGCCCATTGTGTAGCAGCTTCTGTCAGTCTGCCCTAGGGCAGCTGGGCTACAATGTAGCTTACCACCATCAACATGTAAAGCACTTTGGCATCCTCTGCACTAGATAAATCGCTATACATACATTTACCATTGACTAAACACTTGCATTTTGTCTTTTTGTTGTGTTTTGTATTAAACTTGTCCTGTCTGACAGTGTGACACTCAGCATTGTCGAGTACCAAGGTTAAGCCCTAAAGACTTGCATAAGTGGACCATTATGGCTTCCCCCTGATATAATTACATGAAACTTTATTTGAAACTGCTTTGGGTTTATTTTATTAAATTGTAATGAGACGGAGAAGAAAGCTGGAGAGAAAAGAAAGGTGAGAAAAAAGTTTTATAGGGGCCCCCTCCTCTCACCCAACTTGATATAAAGGTGATCACAGAGAGGAGGGAGCCAGAGACCAAACCTGACAGACAGACCAGGCACACAGAGACAAGATCACATGTTCCCATTCTCATGTGTACACCCAGACATTCAAACCCATGTAGATAATGTCAAAATAAACAAAACAAAAATGGACGCCATACACCCACTTGCATTTCTCATACACAGAGATCCAACCAGAACCAGGACCACCAACTTAGGAATCATTCAAACCAAACCCCTATCCCAAGTCACAAAGCCAGCCTGCCAACCAAAGGATTCACCTAGTCCCAATGAAGAAGATCCAGCAGACATACAGGGCACCGGGTTTACTGAAAGAACCCCAATTCAAGAAATGGACCGACCAGCCAGCTCAGCGCAATATCCAGAACAAGAATACCACCCACAGCCCTGAATCCCAGCCCAGCACCAGGCTGTGGCCACAGATAGGCTAGCAAAGCAATAAATCACACCCCATACCAACACCAAGACAGACAGACAGCAAACGATACCAGACCCAAAAAAAGGGGCCAATCAAAATGCAAACACCAGCCAACACAAGCACTTTCACCACTTCATACACAAATAAGCCAAAAACACAAGCCTCTCAACTTGCCGACTACACCACCAGTAGGAAGGATGCTACAGAAAAGCCAACGCACCAACTGTGAAAAAGGAAGCAGCCCCTCACAGGTCCATAAACATCCCCGCCGCCAAGTGATAAGTAAAAAAGCCAATCCTAACCTGGTACAACCTGGTTTTCATGCATTGATTTTTCTTGATTGTAGAAAATATGGTTGAATATTTTCTTCAATAATTTGTTGTGTCTTTAGTCTTAGTTATATTTTTCTCTGTTCTGCTGCAGCTGTTTTCTATTATAGATCACCATGTTTCTAATGCTGGAACTCATTTAACCTCCACACATAGATATATTATTAGTGTCTTAGAAAGTAAGTAGAACATTTGCCTTTCCTGTGAAAATGTCGTGTTAGTGCTGAATGTTACTGCTGAAAATTGTAGAAACATTTGAGTTCAACTGCAGAACACTTGCTGAAATGAAATGAGTAGAAGCAGCAGGAAAAAGTTAAACAGTGCAAACCTGTCAGCTAAACTGAATAATTTAAAATCAGTACCAACATCCCTGCTTAAAACTTTAAATGTTGCACAGAAATGCTTGCAAAGGTAAAGTATAAGGTCATATATTGAATAATTTCAGTATTAAAGAGAGTAATAGCATTTAACACATCTAGTGCAGAAGAAAGAGTGTATAAGCTAACATTAGCTAAATAAATATTAGTGAGGCAATCGATGGTAAAAATACACAATTATTTAGTTTGTTGCCAACAACGCCACCTGGCAAAGAATCAAAGAACCGAGCAAAGAATCACCAAACACCGTGACGTCACAAACACTCGTTGGATTTCCCTCCATCGAGTTATGTTGATGACGGGACAGCCACAGCAACAGGGGGCGCCACCATCTGGGCCAAACGCACCACCTTCAATCCTGAGAGCTAACAAAGAAATAAATACAAACTATTATTAAAATACCGGTAGAAAATTCAAGTAGAAAAACCCGTTAAAAGTCCTTCACACTCGACCACCAGCACCGCACATTTAAATGAACGTGATGATCGTAAGATCCACAAGGTGGCGGTAATGCAATGACATGAATGAACGACAGTCATAAAATCCCAAAGAAGAAGAAGAAGACAAAGAAAATGGCGCATGGTCTGTTTGGTTGAATGTTCGACTGTTTCTCTAAACGAGTTTATTAACGAGCCGTTAACTGCTGCTGAAGAAACATTCACAGAGTTTAAAGAAATCATCGTCAAGTCGGAGGAAGAGATGGATGATCATCGCAGACTGCTGGATTTCTCCCGGAGGCCCCAGATAATCTTACACCGAATAGGTAGGAACCACCAGCGTTTGGATGCAGGTTAAGGTCTAAATGTCTGCACCTTTCTGTATGAGGATCATTTTAGTAAATGTTCTTTTCCCGTATAAATGTTTTGTTAACCGGTAAATGAACGCAGGAATCAGAATTACGCTGTGAAAATGGCTCATATACACGAAGCTGAATTTAGTTTCCGATTCGGGAAATGGCTAAAGGGTTATTCCACCTAATTTTTCACTAGCTTCCGCATCTTATTCGATTCTAGTTTAAAAACTACAACACCTGGACTCTTCAGACCTGAGCTGGATTATTCTGCTCTAACAGCAGAATATTCAGAGCCATGTTTGGGATTTGTGAAACCTTTTTCTAATTAGTTAAACTTCAATAAAGGTTGATTTCACCACTTTTTGGATCTCTTTCCCTAACATTGATTTAGATTATGCCACACAAGGTGGGAAAGACTCTTATTTATATGAAATTCTTTCACTCTGTCTAAAGTAAAATAGCTCCTGTTTTTGTTTTGAAGGTTTCATAAAGACCATGTGAGGAAGAAGTGGGGAATGTCTTTAAGGAGAGACGGATTCACTGCACTGATGAATCTCAGCTGCTGAATCTCTCTTAACCCTTTGATGCAAAACATGGGTCAAAAGTGACCCGGCTGAGTTTTTATCTTCTATATCTTTGCAATAAATTAATTTCATCATTCAGTATTCAAGGTATTCCTCAATTAACTTGTTTTTGATCATCATACATCCTTAATTAATTTTTTCCTTTCTTACTTTTTGAACAAAAACCCTTTTTGTATCACTACCCTTCTAACGCACAAAATGGGTCATAAACGACCCGCATTCATTTTCCAGGTTACTTCATGTATGGTTGAGTGTTTCTATGATATACTTTTGAAATAAATTAATTTTATCATTTACGTTTCCAGATATGCAGTAAATATCTTGTTTTTGTTTACCACAAATCATCATTTTTATTTTTTCTCTCTTAAGTTATGAACAAGCACAGCTTTTGTAATTCTACATCAAGTTCACACACATGGGTCAGAAACGACCTGCATGCATTTACTACAGCATTTGGTGGGAACTGTCCTTGTGTCTTGACCATCGTTGGGACTCTTCGCCAGAACAAGCCTGACATACCATCTATCATGAAGCCATCCAAATCATGGGAGCTTCATAGCTCAGAATTTGGATTCTATGGCAACATGACCATGGTGAGCTATGTGCAGAAGAAAGGAAAGGCTGTTGTCCTACTGAGCACCATGCATGATGACAAAGCAGTGGATAACAGCAGTCAGAAGAAGAAACCAGAAGTGATCCAGTACTACAATAAAACGAAAGGAGGAGTGGACACAATGGATCAAATGGTTAGCAACTACACATGTCTGCGGAGAACAAGGAGGTGACCCATGGTTCTCTGGTACAATATGCTGGATGTTGCCACACTCAATGCCTACACCAACTTCAGTGCACAATACCCTGATTATATGGGTGGTGCGAGTAATGCACGACGACTATTTATCAAGGAGCTGGGCAAAGAGCTCGTCATGCCACATATGAAGAGGCGCCTGGAGGGCACACCCAAACTCCAGAAGCATATTATTGAGGCAATGGGAAGGTGTGGGTTAAAAAAAGACACAGCCACCACTCAGCTACAAGAGGACATCAGACAGGAGGGCCAAAGGAAGAGGAAGAGGTGCGCGATCTGCCCAGTTTCGAAAGACAGAAAAGCCAGCAGCTAGTGTTCCCAGTGCACTAGGCCGGTGTGCAAGGAGCACAAAAAATTAGTGATCATTTGTGAGGCATGCAAAAATTGAGATGGCAGTTTGTGTTCTACTAATGTGTTCAGTTGTGTTTTATTTTGTTTGGTCACATTTCACCAGTTTACAGTTGTTCAACCACAGATAATGTTCAGTTCAATAGCTGTTATCTGTTATCAGGATTTATGTGTATGTGTGATAAAATGACAAACGTGTTGCAAGTATTAAATAAATAACTGTTTGGCCCCATTCACTACTAAAGTAATTACTTGAAACATTTTTGTTTTATAGTATTAAGACATTTAATTTTAAATCACACTTGGATGACCCATGTATAGTAATATAAAAATTATGTTTGTTCATAAAGTAGGAAATAAAAAAATAAATTAATGATCTGTGGTAATTAAAAACAAGATATTTAAAGAATACTTGGAATATTCAATCATAAAATGAATTGATTTCGAAACACAGAGCAAAGAAAAACTCAGTCAGCATGAAATAACATGGAAAATGAATGCAGGTAATTTTTGACCCATGTTGTGCATCAAAGGGTTAAGCTCCTCCTCGGCTGGAAAACATGAATAAAACCTATGTAGATATTATGTATATACGCATGTCCATATAAATATGTGTAGTTTAATGCATATTATTCAGCATTAATAATTACTTAAGCATCTTTATTTCTCTCTGATTGTATTATTTTGTGTTTGTATATTTATATAAATATGTATTGATATTACTAAATAATATATTTAAAAAATTATGACTGGTTGTGTGCTTTGTAAAATAATCATAATACAGAAATATCAACACATTCTATTCTGACTCTATTCTGTTTTCCCCACTAAGAATAGTTAAATATGCTCAACCTTATATCAGTCATTCAAAACTACTTTAAAAATCATTTCCTTGTAAATGTTGCTAACCTTTTAATAAGGTTTACAGAAAAATTGGTGAATATCTGTTTAGTATTTAGCGAGTTATGATTGATAAATGCGCTGATACGTCATTGAGTCTGTTAAACATAAAGCTGAGTGGAACGGTCGACCGCTCCAAGATGGCCGCCTTAAATCTCTTCAGTAACAATAGGCAAGAGCGGTCCATGAGGCGTTTATTTATAGTCTATGGGAAAAGGGGCACAATGACTATGGGCAAAGGTGCATTCATGGGCCAAATATGAGTGGGAATTTACAGTTTCTTTATTTTTACGCCGTTTTCAACTAATACACCAAACAGTTACATAGATAAAAGAAGTTCAATGTCCAAACAACTTGAAAATTGCTTTTATAGTTTATTTTTTCCAGTTTGACAAGCAAATAACAAAGATCAAACTTTTCATTAGTGATGTGTTGAGTAATGAAGCGGGTAAGACAGAGAACTCACCTAAACCTGAGCAGTTACAGTTTTTATTTTTTAGTAATAAATCGTTGTCCCTGGTGACACAGCGAGTAACAAGCCAATCACAACCCTCTTTTCTATTTGTTTCTAGTTTTCTTTTGGATCCAGCCATTGTTTCATACAACCAGATTAATCAGAATTTATGTATCAGAATCACAAACATTTTAAACTTGTTTATTTATTGTAAAGCTTCATGTTGTTTTCACGTTGCCTATTTTACATATATTGTCCAGTTGATGTCACAGTAGAGCAAATGAAGCACCGCGGTGCATCGGCTCATGAGTCGAATGATTGGATGGAGTTCCTCAGGGCTTCATGAAGCTGCATCTCACCATCACTACTTTTCATTGTTTCCTCTCCTGCTCTGGTCAAAACCCACAGGCCCAACCCAGTGCATGCTGGTCCTATACCAGTCCCTATACTTACAGAAAATGAACCCACAGTTCTTAATGTCTAACTTAGAAAAGTTAATAACAAAGGAACAAAAACTAAACAGCTATTAACCTACAAATAAACTCATGTTTATAAATAAACCATAAAGATATAAAGTGAACTAAAGTAAAATTTCAATATAATTCAAAGTAATAAAAATAAATAGTATCTTGAAATAATACAATTTGCAGGTAAATATTAACAATAATCCCTACTACAATTAATTTTGTAATAAAATATTTTTCTTCATATCCGTTAATTTGAGAATTCCCCAAATGTCAGCTGGATATATCGACTGATCTGTATCTCTGTCTACGCTCTTGAATTATCAATTGGTTTTTTTTATTCATTTCTGTCTTGAAAGATGAACAATTACTCGTATTTATTTCAGAAAAGGTAGCAATTACTCTTTCTCTGTTTTCTTGTCCAGATTCCCTGAAGTGTAACGTTTATAACCAGGAGAGGAGATCCACTCTGTACCAGGAGGAGTTAGAACCTCTGCAGGTGAAACAAGAACAGGAAGAGCCAGAAGATCATCAGATAAAAGTGGAAGAGAGAGAAGTTTACTGCAGTCAGGGTGAAGAACAGATTGAATTAAAACAGGAGACTGATACCTGCATGGTGGTTCCTGTTGATGAGCAAACAGACCACACTGAATCAGAACCAAACAGGAACCAAGTCATCTTCCAGGAAGCTGCTGAAGCTGAGAACCAAAATCAAGAAAGACGAAAACCTTTCTCAAGTGTCATCTGTGAAAAGCGTTTGGCTTTCAAATCTGTTTTTGATGCTCTTATGAGAACTCATACGGGTGAAAAGCCGTTTTCATGTGTGAAGTGTGGAAAGAGTTTTATTCAAAAACATGATTTAACTCGTCATGTGATGATTCATACTGGTGAAAAGCCGTTTTCATGTGTGAATTGTGGAGAATGTTTTCGTCAAAAACAGTATTTAACTAAGCATATGATGATTCACACGGGTGAAAAGCCGTTTTCATGTGTGACCTGTGGAAAAAGTTTTAGTCAAAAACATGTTTTAACTCAGCACATGATGATTCACACTGGTGAAAAGCCGTTTTCGTGTGTGAACTGTGGAAAGAGATTTAGTCGAAAACAGGATTTTACTCAGCACATGAATATTCACACAGGTGAAAAGCCGTTTTCATGTGTGACCTGTGGAAAAAGTTTTATTCGAAAACAGGATTTAACTCAGCACATGATGATTCACACTGGTGAAAAGCCGTTTTCATGTGGAAATTGTGGAAAAAGCTTTTGTCAAAAACAAAATTTAATTCGGCACATTAGGGGTCACACTGGTGAAAAGCCGTTTTCATGTGTGACCTGTGGAAAAAGTTTTATTCGAAAACAGGATTTAACTCAGCACATGATGATTCACTCTGGTGAAAAGCCGTTTTCATGTGTGACCTGTGGAAAAATTTTTAGGCATAAATCGGCTTTAACTCAGCACATGATGATTCACACAGGTGAAAAGCCGTTTTCATGTGTGACCTGTGGAAAAATTTTTAGGCATAAATCGGCTTTAACTCAGCACATGAGGATTCACACTGGTGAAAAGCCGTTTTCATGTGTGACCTGTTTAAAAAGTTTTAGTAATAAACATTGTTTAACTAAGCACATGACGCGTCACACAGTTGAAAAGCTGTAGAAGTATGTTCCATAAATGTCCTATGTTGTATTTGTTAAATGTGATCATTTTGATCTTCACATTTGGTTACTTAGAGATGTTCAACCATGACACATTTTCCTTCATTGATGTTTTATTTTTCTGGTATATTCTGTATCAAAAAACAATAATGATAAACTGTATGTTGTTGTATTAACATACTGTTTATGTCAAACTGTATGTTGTGTGTGTACAACGTGAAGAGCAGAGGGCTCAGCACACAGCCCTGAGGAGTGCCAGTACTGATGCTGATAGATGAAGAGGCTTGGGGGCCCACTGACTATTTCATGCATTAACAGAGTTTGACCGGACATGGACTCCCTTCCAGAACATTCTCACATGATTGGACTTGAGGGATTGATTTGTATTATTCTGTACTATAGAGAGTGTTAGTGGGGTTTATTTTTGTAGTTTTTTAAATCAACAATAGAATGTATATAATGGTTGAGTGTTTTAAAAAAAAATCTACAAAACAGTATTTGTGTTAATTTTGTGTTTAATGTAAAATGAGATTGAATCTGATTTTATTTCTTTCAAATTATGTTAACCAGTTTTACTCTACCTAATTAAAATCTATTCAAATAAAAAAAATCATTTGTACTTTAAAGAAATGCAAAATTCACCGCAAATTAATTTTCATGCATTGATTGCACAAAGTACATGTAATTATTTTTAATATTTTGCTTTTTTCTCTTGTTTTATCTGTAATATTTTAATCTGTTCTGCTGCAGCATTTAGATTACTGTATTTTAATGTTGAAACTATTTTTATGTTTATATGTATTTTAGAAAGAAATAAACATGTAACATTTCATTTAACATTAAAGTTTTGAGTTTTCCTTTAGTGTATGTTGTGCCTGATCCTTGAACCCAGTAGATGGTGGTACTACAGCTAAACTGGTTGTAGCCACTGTGGTTCCTGTAACTGATGGGTTGCCGGTTCAAACTTCCCACATCCATCTCAGTTGTTGAGTCCTTGAGCAAGGCACCAAACCTGCCTTGCCTGCTGTTAGTCAGAAGTCCGATGGCGCCCATTGTGTAGCAGCTTCTGTCAGTCTGCCCTAGGGCAGCTGGGCTACAATGTAGCTTACCACCATCAGCATGTAAAGCACTTTGGCATCCTCTACACTAGATAAATCGCTATACATACATTTACCATTGACTATACACTTGCATTTTGTCTTTTTGTTGTGTTTTGTATTAAACTTGTCCTGTCTGACAGTGTGACACTCAGCATTGTCGAGTACCAAGGTTAAGCCCTAAAGACTTGCATAAGTGGACCATTATGGTTTCCCCCTGATATAATTACATGAAACTTTATTGGAAACTGCTTTGGGTTTATTTTATTAAATTGTAATGAGACGGAGAAGAAAGCAGGAGAGAAAAGAAAGGTGAGAGAAAAGTTTTATAGGGGCCCCCTCCTCTCACCCAACTTGATATAAAGGTGATCACAGAGAGGAGGGAGCCAGAGACCAAACCTGACAGACAGACCAGGCACACAGAGACAAGATCACATGTTCCCATTCTCATGTGTACACCCAGACATTCAAACCCATGTAGATAATGTCAAAATAAACAACAAAAATGGACGCCATACACCCACTTACATTTCTCATACATAGAGATTCAACAACCAACCAGAACCAGGACCACCAGCAAACGGTGACCAGAGGAGCGAGCCTTCGCCGGTTCCCACACAGCAGACCGACCTGAACCGGATCTGGCATTCTGCTGACACATCTGGCAAACCTCTGGCATGGCAAATTGGATGTCAGCCAGACTCAGGAAAGATCTGGCAGTGATGGCACGGTTCACATGAGGCATGCCTCACCTGGGCCAGATCTGTCCAAGCCAAATACGGGTTAGTTACTGAAGTAGTCATGTCACCATGTGACAATTTATTTTGTCATAAGTCATTTTAGGAAATCAGTTCTTAAACAAGGTTATAAAATTATAATATTTATAATTGATAGAAAAGTTATAATTAATTTATTCACCTCTGTTTATTAGCTCTAATTGAACATTTTCATTAATGGTTGTGCATTCTCAAACATATATACAATAAAATCTTTGATAGGTTTCTCTTTGAAACAAGATGATATTGCAACTTATGCTGTTATTTGTTTTAAATTATATTAACCAGTCTAACTCTAACTATGTAAAAGCTTTATGAAGAAATTTTTAAAAAACATTTACTCTATAGAAAATGAAATATTCACTATAAATTAATTTTCATGCATTAATTTTTCTTGATTGTAGAAAATATGGTTGAATATTTTCTTCAATAATATGTTGTGTCTTTTGTCTTAGTTATATTTTTCTCTGTTCTGCTGCAGCTGTTTTCTATTATAGATCACCATGTTTCTAATGCTGGAACTAATTTAACCTCCACACATAGATATATTATTAGTGTCTTAGAAAGTAAGTAGAACATTTGCCTTTCCTGTGAAAATGTCGTGTTAGTGCTGAATGTTACTGCTGAAAATTGTAGAAACATTTGAGTTAAACTGCAGAACACTTGCTGAAATGAAATGAGTAGAAGCAGCAGAAAAAAGTTAAACAGTGCAAAGCTGTCAGCTAAACTGAATAATTTAAAATCAGTACCAATAACCCTGCTTAAAACTTTAAATATGACATAGAAATGCTTGCAAACATAAAATATAAGGTCATATATTGAATAATTTCAGTATTAAAGAGAGTAATAGCATTAAACCCATCTAGTGCAGAAGAAAGAGTGTATAAGCTAACATTAGCTAAATAAATATTAGTGAGGCAATCGATGGTAAAAATACACAATTATTTAGTTTGTTGCCAACAACGCCACCTGGCAAAGAATCAAAGAACCGAGCAAAGAATCACCAAACACCGTGACGTCACAAACACTCGTTGGATTTCCCTCCATCGATTTATGTTGATCACGGGACAGCCACAGCAACAGGGGGCGCCACCATCTGGGCCAAACGCACCACCTTCAATCCTGAGAGCTAACAAAGAAATAAATACAAACTATTATTAAAATACCAGTAGAAAATTCAAGTAGAAAAACCCGTTAAAAGTCCTTCACACTCGACCACCAGCACCGCACATTTAACCCTCCTGTTAAGTTCCAGGTCAAATTGACCCGTTTTAAAGTTTAATTTTTTTTTTTTAATAGTTGCAAGTATTTTTTTGCATGAAACTTTTTCTATTTGTCTTAATAGGTGCACTCTACATATAAATTGAAAATTTATTCATTTTACACATTTGTACCAACCCCTACGTCTACTTTTACATAGGTACTGTTTGGGTCAATTTGACCCGGCAGTCAGGTTAAAGTGCAAAATAAGATTTTAAAAAATGTCCAATTCTATATGTTTCCTTGCAGCTATGAACCATATTTCACCACACACACACACACCCCCACTCACACAAGCCCACTTTATCACTACTCTCTTTACCAGTGACGTGCGGTCAGGGGAGGCAAGTGAGGCAGAGCTTCACCTGTCATAATGGAAAAATATGACAAAATAATTCATATAGCTATTTTCAGCCTGTGGTTTGTACTGTAAAGTATTTATTTTTTATTTAGCTTAACCATTTCTGATTATTTTTTCTCTTCAAAATTGCTGAATTTTCGCGTTATCCCATTCAAATGCGCGGAAGCGAAGCTGGTGAGGCAGCAGCAGCTGAGCCTCACCTGGGATTGATCAACCTCTCTCTAAATGCCATTTTATGAGAGCATGTTCCTCCTGTCTGTGCGTCGCCAGTAAAATGGTTAATAAACATTTAATATATGAACTGAATTTCCATAATTTAGCTTATGTATATAATGTACAGTTTTTTTTGTCACCAACTGTGTGTGTAACGTGTTTCGTGTGCTGAGGAGCGATCAGAAAGGCAGAGAACAGATTCGAGGTGAGGCAGGCAGTTCTCTTGCCTCATGGCAGGGGGCGCTCATGATCCCTGACATTGTGACTCCACAACTGTAGAGTAAGAGACTGTAACAGCGAGCTAGCCATACAGTAAAGTCAAGTGCAGCGACATATTTATAGTTTTTTCCTCATATCACAGCAATCACTTATTAATAACCGCAAAATAAACATTAAGCTGAAAACCATGCTACTGCAACAGACTGAATGCTTTGTTCTTTGTGTGGGAAATATTTAGTGTTTTTTTTAGGGGCGTTGTTGTCAGTTGCTGTGTGTAGCCTGGCCAATGCAGAGAGGGAGAAAGACGTGGTTTTGAGTTGTACTTTAACGGGTTTTCCTTTGCTGTGAAACATAGCACGAAATTAATAATATCTAAATTTCCAAATTTTATTGAGTTAACAGAATTATTCTACCGCGGCAGCGTGGCTATGGAGTGTTGTCTGCACGCGCGAAATTTCCTTATGTAAACAATAACATGCAGGCGGTCTATATTTGTATATCTGATTATAATTAAGTCAGCGCCTCACCAGCATTGCACCTCACCGCACGTCCCTGCTCTTTACTTCACTAGGAAACTGCGAGAAAGCAGGTGTTCATGTTACGCCCCTTATGAGTAAGAACTCTATCAGTAGGGGAATAATGAAAACACGGACACGATGTCACTGCTTTCGTCTCCAGTGATGTAATGGAGGAGCAGAAGCGTCGCGTTCCCCTACATCCGATCAGACAAAACCAATCGAAACCCGAATGATTAAACCCTCATAACTTAAAATCTAAAAGGTTGAACTTTTCAAGAATTATAACCAAACATAGCCGGAAAAGTAACATTAAAGAAAACTAGAAAATTCCTGAAGAAATTTAACCGGGGCCTGCCAAAGTGTGCCCGTCGGTTTGGACCCAGCGTTCTGATGCTACAAATTAGCATCAATGCTAAAGAAAGCTGCAATCATATGAATACAATGACAAGAATGTTTACTAACATTGACTTGCACCATTCAGTATGATAAAGTAAGTGTATCAGCTAAAATTAGCAAAAATGCTAATGTTAGCGTGATTGCTGTCAGTAGCATGTGGGACATCACTAGGATGTTTTCTATAATGGTATTACTCCATTCAGTAGACTAAACATGGCTAATAAGTCAAATAAATAGCTAATAGCTTATTTAAGCTAAAATGCTAATGCTAATGAACTGCCTTGCTGCGCAAGGCAGTTCCCTGACCTGAGAGAAAAAGATAATGCAGAATAATATTATTGCACTGCCTGTGGCGATGCACTAACCTCAGGGGCATGTTGAGGCTTTTATTTTGACATTTTTGTTAAGCTTAATTTCAAAGGTCCAAACTAATCCCATGTCTAATAGTCATTGGGTTAAATCAGTTATTTATTGCTCAAAAGAGCAATTACCTAATGTAAGATTTCTCAAGGCTTTTATTTTGAAATTTTTGTTAAGCTTCATTTCAAAGTGCCAAACTAATCCCATGTGTAACAATTGCTGGGTTAAATCAGTTATATAATGCTCAAAAGAGCAATTATCTGATGTAAAAATTGTCAAGGCTTTTATTTTGAAATTTTTGTTAAGCTTAATTTTAAATTGCCACACTAATCCCATGTGTAACAGTGCTTTGGATAAAAAAGTCACATAAAGCCAAAAAGAGCAATTATCTGATGTAAAAATATTCAAGGCTTTTATTTTGAAATTTTCAGTATGCTTCATTTCAAAGAGCTAAACTAATACCATGTGTAACAGTGCTTTGGATGAAAAAGTCAAATAAAGCCAAAAAGAGCAACTACATGATGTAAAAATATTCAAGGCTTTTATTTTGAAATTTTCAGTAAGCTTCATTTTAAATTGCCACACTAATTCCATGTGTAACAATGGTTGGGTAAAATCAGTTATAAAAAGCCCAAAACACAAGTAGTTCTAAAGGCCAGCTCAGTCCTCCTCTGTAGTAACTGACAGTTCCACCATGTTTGTAGTTCTGACATTCAGCTCAGACCTCTTTTGTAGGCACTCAGTGTCCGCCATGTTGTAGTTCTAACCTTCAGTCATTGTAGTTCTAAAGAGCAGTTCAGAGAGGCAGACTAAATTCTATGTCTATTTTGAGTCTAACTGACACTGTTTTGTGTCAGTTAGACTTTTGTTTTGAGTTAAATTTGGCTCGTTTTTTGTTAATTATGTCGCCACAGTTACTCGAAATGCCAACAAAAGTAATAGCTCCCCTCACGGGATTGAGCCTCACGTTTTGATATATATATTGTGAGGGGGCATGCAGCGGTACGAGCCGCATTAACGGTAGTAGGAAGCGGCAGTTATTTTGAGGTGTAGAACAATAGGTGCCTGCCATGCAATGCATAGGGATTTCATCCCTATGCATTGCTATGGGCAGGCCCCAAATACATTGTTTTTAAACTTCATTAAACTTAGGCTACCTTTTACTGTATCTGTCTGTAGCACTGAACTTGAAAGACCAAAATAATCGATCGCAGATCACTAGATCTTGTTTTCCCTTTTGGTTGTCTAAAACAGTTTTATAACCACTACATTCACACAACTTTTGATGGGAATCTTTTCTGTTCACGTGGATAAACTCCACCCACACTGAGTGACACTCAGCAGAAGTGGAGGAAAACATAAATATTCTCTGCATGACTCATTTCTCTTGATTTTAATCAGCGGGACAATTTGACTAAGAACAGTATGTGTGTCTCAAATTTAATTATAAAGACCACACATTAAAAAAAAAAAGTATAATATAAAATGTTTCACCAAAGATCAATTTCAAGGAAATTATAGTTTTTTTGTGTCTAGGTTTTTTTTCAGTGGACATAAAAAAATGTAAATTCCATTTTTTATGTCCAAATGAGTAAATGAGTGGGTTGATGTTATTGATCCTTAATTGCTGAGAAATAAAAAAACACCATTGCACAAATATTGATTGAAATGATTAGTATTGGAGTTAATAATCAGATATAAATATGTCTTGGAGGGTTTTTTTTGGTTTCGGACTCTATAGCATGATTAAACACTCCCCGGTTCAAATTGACCCACGAACATTTTTGCTGTACCCTAGAAACGAACATAACAGGAGGGTTAAATGAACAAGCCGGTGCTGATCGGCTCTCAATAAGCCACAGGATGGGCGGAACCAGCGGTAACTCCGAACAAAGCAGCAGCGATCATTGTGGATATACGGAGACTATAGGAAAGGTTCTGATCTGGTGGAGTGAAGAAACTGTGAAACATGTTGCGGGATGTAGGAGATACGAATCAGAAGACAAAATTAACTTTGGATTTGTGGAAAACTGGAATAATAATATTGTATTTGTTTTAATTAGATAAAGTGGAAGAAAAGATTTTACGTCTTTCAAAGAGAACTGGCACTGTATGAGAAATCTTTAGATGTGATGATCGTAAGATCCACAAGGTGGCGGTAATGCAATGACATGAATGAACGACAGTCATAAAATCCCAAAGAAGAAGAAGAAGACAAAGAAAATGGCGCATGGTCTGTTTGGTTGAATGTTCGACTGTTTCTCTAAACGAGTTTATCAACGAGCCGTTAACTGCTGCTGAAGAAACATTCACAGAGTTTAAAGAAATCATCGTCAAGTCGGAGGAAGAGATGGATGATCATCGCAGACTGCTGGATTTCTCCCGGAGGCCCCAGATAATCTTACACCGAATAGGTAGGAACCACCAGCGTTTGGATGCAGGTTAAGGTCTAAATGTCTGCACCTTTCTGTATGAGGATCATTTTAGTAAATATTCTTTTCCCGTATAAATGATTTTTAACAGGTAAATGAACGCAGACATCAGAATTACGCTGTGAAAATGGCTCATATACACGAAGCTGAATTTGGTTTCCGATTCGGGAAATGGCTAAAGGGTTATTCCACCTAATTTTTCACTAGCTTCCGCATCTTATTCGATTCTAGTTTAAAAACTACAACACCTGGACTCTTCAGACCTGAGCTGCATTATTCTGCTCTAACAGCAGAATATTCAGAACCATGTTAGGGATTTGTGAAACCTTTTTCTAATTAGTTAAACTTCAATAAAGGTTGATTTCACCACTTTTTGGATCTCTTTCCCTTTTTGGATCTCTTATTTAAGCATCTTTATTTCTCTCTGATTGTATTATTTTGTGTTTGTATATTTATATAAATATGTATTGATATTACTAAATAACATATTTCAAAAATTATGACTGGTTGTGTGCTTTGTAAAATAATCATAATACAGAAATATCAACACATTCTATTCTGACTCTATTCTGTTTTCCCCACTAAGAATAGTTAAATATGCTCAACCTTATATCAGTCATTCAAAAATACTTTAAAATCATTTCCTTGTAAATGTTGCTAACCTTTTAATAAGGTTTACAGAAAAATTGGTGAATATCTGTTTAGTATTTAGCGAGTTATGATTGATAAATGCGCTGATACGTCATTGAGTCTGTTAAACATAAAGCTGAGTGGAACGGTCGACCGCTCCAAGATGGCCGCCTTAAATCTCTTCAGTAACAATAGGCAAGAGCGGTCCATGAGGCGTTTTTTTATAGTCTATGGGGAAAAAGGGCACAATGACTATGGGCAAAGGTGCATTCATGGGCCCAATATGAGTGGGAATTTACAGTTTCTTTATGTTTACGCTGTTTTCAACTAATACACCAAACAGTTACATAAATAAAAGAAGTTCAATGTCCAAACAACTTGAAAATTGCATTTATAGTTTATTTTTCCTGTTTGACAAGCAAATAACAAAGATCAAACTTTTCATTAGTGATGTGTTGAGTAATGAAGCGGGTAAGACAGAGAACTCACCTAAACCTGAGCAGTTAAAGTTTTTTATTTTTTAGTAATAAATCGTTGTCCCTGGTGACATAGCGAGTAACAAGCCAATCACAACCCTCTTTTCTATTTGTTTCTAGTTTTCTTTTGGATCCAGCCATTGTTTCATACAACCAGATTAATCAGAATTTATGTATCAGAATCACAAACATTTTAAACTTGTTTATTCATTGTAAAGCTTCATGTTGTTTTCACGTTGCCTATTTTACATATATTGTCCAGTTGATGTCACAGTAGAGCAAATGAAGCACCGCGGTGCATCGGCTCATGAGTCGAATGATTGGATGGAGTTCCTCAGGGCTTCATGAAGCTGCATCTCACCATCACTACTTTTCATTGTTTCCTCTCCTGCTCTGGTCAAAACCCACAGGCCCAACCCAGTGCATGCTGGTCCTATACCAGTCCCTATACTTACAGAAAATGGACCCACAGTTCTTAATGTCTAACTTACAAAAGTAAATAACAAACACAAAGCAACAAAAACTAAACAATTATTAACCTACAAATAAACTCTGTAAATAAACCCCAAAAATATAAAGTGAACTAAAGTAAAATTTCAATATAATTCAAAGTAATAAAAATAAATAGTATCTTGAAATAATACAATTTGCAGGTAAATATTAACAATAATCCCTACTACAATTAATTTTGTAATAAAATATTTTTTTCATATCTGTTAATTTGAGAATTACCCAAATGTCAGCTGGATATATCGACTGATCTGTATCTCTGTCTACGCTCTTGAATTATCAATTGGATTTTTTTATTCATTTCTGTCTTGAAAGATGAACAATTACTCGTATTTATTTCAGAAAAGGTAGCAATTACTCTTTCCCTGTTTTCTTCTCCAGATTCCCTGAAGTGTAACGTTTATAACCAGGAGAGGAGATCCACTCTGGACCAGGAGGAGTTGGAACCTCTGCAGGTGAAACAAGAACAGGAAGAGCCAGAAGATCATCAGATAAAAGAAGAGCAGGAGGATCTAAAACACCAGCAGATAAAAGTGGAAGAGAAAGAAGTTTACTGCAGTCAGGGTGAAGAACAGATTGAATTAAAACAGGAGACTGATACCTGCATGGTGGTTCCTGTTGATGAGCAAACAGACCACACTGAATCAGAACCAAACAGGAACCAAGTTATCTTCCAGGAAGCTGCTGAAGCTGAGAACCAAAATCAGGGAAGAAGAAAACCTTTCTCAAGTGTCATCTGTGAAAAGCGTTTGACTTTCAAATCTGTTTTTGATGCTCATATGAGAACTCATACGGGTGAAAAGCCGTTTACATGTGTGAACTGTGGAAAAAGTTTTCGTCAAAAATCTAATTTAACTCGGCACATGATGATTCACACTGGTGAAAAGCCGTTTTCATGTGTGACCTGTGGAGAAAGTTTTACTCAAAAACACGATTTAATTCGGCACATGATGATTCACACAGGTGAAAAGCCGTTTTCATGTGTGACCTGTGGAAAAAGTTTTAGGCATAAACAGTATTTAACTCGGCACATTATGATTCACACAGATGAAAAGCCGTTTTCATGTGTGACCTGTGGGAAAACTTTTAGGCATAAACAGTATTTATCTCAGCACATGATGATTCACACCAGTGAAAGGCCATTTTCATGTGTGACCTGTGGGAAAACTTTTAGTCGAAAATTTACTTTAACTGAGCACATGATGATTCACACAGGTGAAAAGCCGTTTTCATGTGTGACCTGTGGAAACAGTTTTATTCATAAACCGGCTTTAACTGAGCACATGAGGATTCACACTGGTGAAAAGCCGTTTTCATGTGTGAACTGTGGAAAAAGTTTTAGGCATAAACGGCATTTAACTCAGCACATGAGAATTCACACTGGTGAAAAGCCGTTTTCATGTGTGAACTGTGGAAAAGGTTTTGTCAAAAACCAGCTTTAACTCAGCATATGAGGATTCACACAGTGGAAAAGGCGTTTTCATGTGTGACCTGTGAGAAAAGATTTAGTCGCAAATTCAGTTTATATCAACACTTGAGGCGTCACACAGTTGAAAAGCCGTAGAAGTATTTCTCATACATGTCCAATGTTGAGGTTCACTATGGAATTGTTCTGGTTAAGATCTTGAATGAAAGACTGGAGGGGTTTCATGTCTATAAAGCTCAAAATTGTTTTATTTGTTAAGTGTGATAATTTGGATCTTCACTTTTGGATACTTGTAGATGTGCAACCATGACACATTTTCCTTTAGAGATCTTTGTTTTTTTGCATATTCTGTATCACAAAACAATAATGTTAGACTGTATGTTATTGTATTAACATGCTGTTTATGTGAAACTGTATGTTGTGTGTGTACAACATGAAGAGCAGAGGGCTCAGCACACAGCCCTGAGGAGTGCCAGTACTGATGCTGATAGATGAAGTCATTTTTCAATATTTTGCTTTTTTCTGCTGCAGCATTTAGATTACTGTATTTTAATGTTGAAACTATTTTTATGTTTATATGTATTTTAGAAAGAAATAAACGTGTAACATTTCATTTAACATTAAAAGTTTTGAGTTTTCCTTTAGTGTATGTTGTGCCTGATCCTTGAACCCAGTAGATGGTGGTACTACACCTGTACTGGTTGTAGCCACTGTGGCTCCTGTAACTGATGGTTTCCAGTTCAAACTTCCCACATCCATCTCAGTTGTTGAGTCCTTGAGCAAGGCACCAAACCTGCCTTGCCTGCTGTTAGTCAGAAGTCCGATGGCGCCCATTGTGTAGCAGCTTCTGTCAGTCTGCCCTAGGGCAGCTGGGCTACAATGTAGCTTACCACCATCAACATGTAAAGCACTTTGGCATCCTCTGCACTAGATAAATCGCTATACATACATTTACCATTGACTAAACACTTGCATTTTGTCTTTTTGTTGTGTTTTGTATTAAACTTGTCCTGTCTGACAGTGTGACACTCAGCATTGTCGAGTACCAAGGTTAAGCCCTAAAGACTTGCACAAGTGGACCATTATGGCTTCCTCCTGATATAATTACATGAAACTTTATTAAAAACTGCTTAGGGTTTATTTTATTAAATTGTAATGAGACGGAGAAGAAAGCAGGAGAGAAAAGAAAGGTGAGAAAAAAGTTTTATAGGGGCCCCCTCCTCTCACCCAACTTGATATAAAGGTGATCACAGAGAGGAGGGAGCCAGAGACCAAACCTGACAGACAGACCAGGCACACAGAGACAAGATCACATGTTCCTATTCTCATGTGTACACCCAGACATTCAACCCCATGTAGACAAAAAATCTGTGTGATAACAGGTCAGACAGAGACTCTGGCAAATGGCAAAGAGCAAAGCTTTATTTCGTCTGCAGACGGAGAACAATACACATAGCACCGAGCTGCAGTGAGATCTGACTTGGAGCTGCAAGCCCTCACAATATATATAGAACTCATCACACAACGTGGTCACTCCGTGGCTCAGAGACAGTTCCAGTTGAACAGGTTTCATGCACAGTCACGTAACACCCAGACATTCAAACCCACTCACCCAATGTCAAAATAAACAAAACAAAAATGGACGCCATGCACCCCCTTGCATTCCGCACACACAGAGCTCCAAACAACCAACCAGAACCAGGACCACCAGCTGCGGAATCATTCAAACCATTCTAATTTAGCCCGTTGGGCATAGCTTTTTGGGGGGAATCTTCTTCACAGATGGTTCAGTTTCAACCTCCATCTCAGCAGCTCGAATCTCCAGCATTCCATGAAATCTGTTCCTTCGCCGTAACCTGTTTCCCCAGGTTTTATCCCCGCAAGCGATTCCACATCGTCGCTCGCCGCCATAAGCTTTCGTGCCCGAACTACAAAGCGAATCTCCCAACCGCCTCACGTTTTCACTGGCATCATCAGTTTTATCATCTCCACCCGCTATACGAATATGTTACATTAAAATAGATAATACAAATGTAATAAAAGATTAATGTAGCAGCATAAATGGTACGCTGCCACTTTAAGATCAATTTCAGCTGCTGCATATAAGCAGGTCTCTACCTGCCACAAGACTACTTGCGTCATGACGTCAACTCATTTTGCTTAGTTTGCTGAGCTGTGCTGGGTAAGCGTGGCTGTTTCTTTGTTTGTCAGCTTTTATCATAGCCATTAATGCTATGCTGGTTTGATTTGTTTAGCCTCCCTTGCTGTGCCTCCAACTCCTGGACCAATTTGTTCGGTTGTTTGCTGCCGGGAAGGTAAGCGCTAGCATGGCTAGGTAACATCCGTCTCATGTAAACGAAGCCTTTATGTAGTGTTCTGTTACAGTTGCGCTCCATAGGTGAACTTGTGGATCTGTTAATCTGGCCGTGTGGTAATTTACAGGTAAGCAGCTACCATAAGACATAGTTTTTATCAGCAGTTGTATTAATAATCTACTCTATTTTTTAGCCTCCTGCTGAGTCCCTGACAACTATTAAATTTGGACGTACACTCGCTGCTGTTTTGCCTACGATGAATTGTTTTAAAAGATTTGTATGAACTTTCCCCCGCTGCCGGGAGTATCGATGGCACTACGAACGGGATAAAAAGCAATATTTTAGTGCTATTGTATCACTGTTTTACTCATATTGTTTCATTTTTTGTCTTTCTTTTAGGGACTGAGGCTTCTGTGGTGGCGGTGGTGACCCCTGGTGGCGGTGTCTTGTCTTGTGTGTTTTGTGGAACACCCCTTTTTTTGTGTGTGTGTGTGTTTGCCGTGTCTTTGTAGTGTCCAGGGTGATCCCTTTTCTTCACTGGATGTTGCCCCTTTCCTCACTACTCTCCCCCCCACTGGTAAGCCTCAGTTTCCTCTGAAATTTAAACATTTTATAATCAACTTTATTAAAAATGCCTTCACTGTTTTAACTATTCGATTTCAGGTTATTGTGAAATTAAACAACCTATTAAAGTTTAATAATTTTTTTTGTAGAATTGTCTGAATCTTGTCTCACTTCCTGTAGAACGTACCTGTGTCCTTATTATTATTCTATTTTCCTGGAGTTATTCCAGGTGGCGTTGTCGGTTTCCCTTATCTTAAACTTTAACATCTTACATTTGGGTTTCCTAATAAAGAAAATCCACCCCCACATTAAGATAAAGTTGAAATATTGGCAAGAACATTTAGTAAAATTCACAGTTCAAATAATCCTAGTGAAGAGGGAAGAAAAGGGAGAGAAAATACAAAACTTAAATATAAAGATGTATTACAGAGTGTTGAAGAAATAAATAATTTGTTAAATGTTGAGTTTACAAAAGCTGAAATGAATTATGCATTAAGAAGGCAAAAAATACAGCACCAGGTAAAGATCAAATTTGGTATAGAATGATAAGACAACTCATTGAAAAATCTAAAGATATAATAGATATAATTACTGTAGAAGATATGAAACAATAGAAAATTTTATATTAGAATGGTTTATTTTTTATTTATTTTGTACGGACGGACGGACGACACTCCATACCAGTAAGTGGCGGTAATGCTGCTAAAAGTTTGTTGCCAACCGCCATTAAATCCATGAAGAAGAAGAAGGATGAGGAAGCGAACGAAAGACAATCAAGTACACCTCGCTGCAGCAAACAGAATGGGGCGGGGACGGACAACTGTCAGTCTCATACCTTATATGGAAATGGGGGGGGCGGACCACTGCCAGTCTCATACCTTATATGGAAATGGGACTATTTCATTCCGGAAATGAAGGGGGCGCTAGTGACACTATTTCCTGTACCGACCGTGTTATAATAATTATACTAATAATAACGTATTTTATTTGACAACGCCTTTTAAAACACCCAAGAACACTTTCAACATTAAAAATACAAATTAAATAGTAAAGAAATGGCTACAAAACGTGATATGTCACGTGGTATGTCTGTCACGTGGTAAGTCACTTTTTTTTATTTTCAAATCTTTATTAAATCTTTATTTAAAATTATATTAGTAACAAACAATCTAGAATAAGCAACAATAAGAAAACATTATGGAGATGTATTTATCTATCCTTACACCCAATCTATCTCAAACAAAAGTATAAAACATGAATCAAATTAATATTTTGGAGACAAATGTACATTACATTAAGAGCACATTTATCCATCCATTAATTATCATGAATTATCCCTATAACGGGGTCATGAGGGCTGCTGACCCTGGACAGATCGCCAGTCCATCGTAGATTAAGAAAACAGATATAGACAAATGAAGTTCAAATAAAATATTTTGATGTTGTGAATGGTACTCTTGAAATAAATAAGTTAAAATCTAAAATATAATAGCCTCTGGCTTATTAAATAAGAACTAGATGGAAAAGAGATTTGGTCAGTAAAACATGTAGTCAACAATTTTGGCCAACTTAGTACGTCCATTCACAGCGCACTTTTGTTGCTTATTTGCCAAATATTTTTCTTATTATTCACATTGTGAATATAATTTACAAACCAAAGGACTTCTGAACTTCTAACAAGTGCCATTCAGAAAACTAGAATATTTTTGGTTGCAGGTGACCTGGCTCAGCTATTATCATTGTTTACCATAATGTCTCATTGGAAACTTTTGCTATAAGGACTCCAGTTCAACCAGTAAACTGATTGGTGTCCCACTATTCCATTTAGAAATTCCATATCAATTCTATTAATTGCAATCAATTCATAAAATAAAGACCTTAAATATCCAATTGTTGCAAAACAAAAAGGGATTCATTTAAAACTTTAAATGTATCTTCAACCTGGAAAGACTCACACAGAAAGTAGGTTTTATAAAGTTTATTTGACAAGAAATAATCTTTGGCGCTCGGACCCTGGCAGTAGACACTGCGCTGGTAACTGCCAGAGAGAATGATCTTTTTTCTATATGAAAACCTTTTTGAATAAAGTCACTGGTTACATAAATTAAACCAGTGTGTAAATTCTAACTATAACTGTCTTCATCTCACCTGCTCAGCCAATCACCTGATTATGTGTCTCCATCCCAGTCTAACGGCGCCGGGCTCATCTCCTCCACCCTTCATAAAGTCCGGCTTGATGTGTGCAACTGCTCCTCATCTGAGCTTCCGTCACCTCCACCCCGACTACACCTTCGCTCTGCTCGTTTAATCTTGTTTGTAACCGAACAATATGTTTCTGTATGTGCTTGCTTTATTACAAAAAAACCCCAAGTTGATTCTGACTGTTAAAACATAAACAACTTGGCTGTATGTCAGGTTTGTAAAAAAAATTTGTATTGATTCCAGTCATTGTTCAAAATGTATAGGAAACATTGTATTTACACATATAAAATATTGCAAGTTATTAGCTTTGCTTGCATTTAAAATTTTTAAAACAAGGTTATCCTATTGTTAAACAACGCTGTTACAATATATTTACAACTACTTTATTGGTTCTACTCTCTCCAACAAATTACAGCCACAATGTAACTTTGTGTGGAAACGGCACCATTTCTATGAAAACTAAATAATGTAAATCAACTGAGCTATAACAAAAGGAACATTCAAAAATGTAAATAATATTGAAAGAACACATTATTAAAAAGGATGACTGCACAAGTCAAAAGGCAAATATTCTTTAGCAGAAATGATTTAAAATGGCATGATGTCACAAAAAAAACGAACAATGTGTGACAACTGAAATGTGTGAAAGACTGTGGAAAGCAACTAATATTCTCCTTGCATTCAGTATTGACAGTCAGTGCAGTGTCCAGGTTGGCCATCTCAGTAGTAACCAGGGTACTCTCCTCGTCTTCCATCGCCGGTGAAGCCCACAGTCTTTATATTACCGGTGGCAGGAAAAACACGTTACAACCGCAAAAGGAATCCGGTTTTCTGCCTTGAATGTTTTTGAAAATTTTCCCCAGTTGATCTCACCTGTTAATGAAAAATCGATTTCATGTAGTTGAAATCTAATTTCACATGTTTTAGGTGAAAAAAGTCAAAGGTCCTTCCTTACCATCCAGCCAAGCAAAGTGAGTCTTCTTCCTGAAAACTGGCTCAGACACAACGGCTTCAAAGCACCTGCAGGTCAATGCCAAGGTGAGGTAAGCTGAGTCTCCCTGTGCTGGTATCACCTCCTGGAGAACAGCTTCAAGAACATTCAGAGGCATCTGAAAATAACAAACAAAATAAAACAAAATAAAAAATCACATTGCACATTATGATCAGTAAAACAGTAGTTAATAATAACCATTTCACCAAATACTTTGTTACTCTTACTAGTGTAGTTTATTGCAGTTACTTACTAAAACTGAAGTTGTGCTACTCTTCATTAGAGTATCACATCTGGGTACTACACCCACCTATAATGGCAGCTGTTAGTTTATAAAATATATTAGACTTTCCAGAAATTTAACATTGGTGTACAAAACATATTTAAAAAAGATTAACCTTTAAAAATAAAAGAGAAACAGTAGAAAACTGGTATGTAAAAAATATTTTATATTTTTCAAGTGTAGTTATACATACCGTTATGTTGAACCATAGCAGTTTGTGCTATATGGTTCTGTAGCAAAGGGGACAGCAAAGGGGACAGCAATATTTATGTTCATGTTGGAAATAGATGCGTGGATCTGTATAATGAAAATAAAAAACAGTTTGAGCATAAAATACATTTCTCAATTATACATGTTATCTACTTTTCTATTTTTATCTAATGGTGCCCTGCGGGATAATAACTAGCTATGCTACATGCTAAAATTAGCCTTCCCCTGTATGAATTACGAATTTCACTAGCTGTTAATTGTATTTTCAACCTAAAATACAGAAATACAGGAAAAAGAATTGGTAGTTTTAAATAATGGGGAAGGAACTCGGTTGGATGTGATTAGTGGTAAGGAATCTGCCATTGATCTCACTCTAGTATCACAAGGTCTGGCAGATAGTTGTAAATGGAAAATAAATAAAAATAGTACAATAGGCAGTGATCATTATCCAATATTTATTGAAGTTGAGTTAGATATGGAAAAAGAACAGGTAAATACTCAAGGAAGATGGAGGTTTAAAGACGCTGATTGGAGGAAATATAAAGATATGAGTGAGAATAGATTGATAAATATAGATATAAAAAAATCAATAAACGAATTAAATTTAGAAGTTAGTAAGAGTATTATTGAAGTAGCAAAAGAAGCAATCCCAAAAGGTAAAGGGATTAAAAAGAAAAGAATAGTCCCCTGGTGGAATATAGAATGTACAATGGCAATTAAAGCAAGGAATAAGGCTTTTAAAACACTTAAAAAAGATGTCAGTTTCCAAAACCTAATTAGTTATAAGAGGAAACAAGCAGAAGTCAGGAGGAAGATTAGAAATGCGAAAAAGTTTTATTGGAGTAAATACTGTGAGTCATTAGGAAAAACTACAGCATTAGATAGAGTATGGAATACAATTAAGAAAATGTCAGGAATGTCAAAGGAATATAATTTCTCAATACTGAAGAATAATGGAAATATGATTATAGAAGATAAAGATAAGGTAGAATTATTAGTAAAAGTTTTAGCTAAAGTGCATAGTAATGAAAATCTTAGTAAAGAAGAGAAAGAAGGAAGAAAATTAACGATGAGAAAATATAATGAAAAATAAATGAGGAAGTGGTTGATAATGATACTATAAATATGAAGTTTTCAATGACAGAGTTAAAAAAAGCATTAAAGAATACAAAAAATTCAACACCAGGGGAGGACCAAATAAATTATGTTATGCTTAAAAACTTAAATGAAAGGAGTAAATTAGTTTTACTAAAACTATATAATAAAATATGGGAAGAAGGAACTTTGCCAGATAAGTGGAAAGAATCAATTATTATTCCTATATGTAAACCAGGTAAGGATCCTCAGTTAACTGAAAGTTACAGGCCAATAGCGTTAACATCTTGTGTCGGAAAAGTAATGGAGAAAATGGTGAATAATAGATTAATTTACTTCTTAGAATCGAGAGAAAAAATAAAAAAATATCAATATGGCTTCAGGAAAGGAAGAAGTACAACAGATCCTATGGTACAGCTTGAACATGAAATCAGAAAAGCACAGGTGAATAAAGAGGTTTTAATGGCAGTGTTCTTGGATATTGAGAAGGCATATGACATGTTATGGAAGGAAGGTTTACTGATTAAAATTAGACAAATAGGGCTAAGCGGTAAAATTTATAATTGGATTAAAGATTTTTTAACTGATAGAAATATAAGAGTTAAAATAGGAAATGAAGTAAGTTCAAAATGTTTAACTGAAAATGGCACTCCTCAAGGTAGTATTATAAGTCCAATGTTATTTATAATAATGATTAATGATATTTTTAGTAAAATCGAAGGTAAGTTTGGAATGACTTTATTTGCGGATGATGGTCTTATTTGGAAACGGGGAAGAAATATAAAATATCTAAATGATAAAATGCAAGAAGCGTTAGGTAAGGTAGAAGATTGGGCGCTAGAATGGGGATTTCGAATTTCAAGTTCAAAATCTAAATTTGTTAACTTTACTAATAGGAAGATAGGCACTAAGATAAAATTAAAAATGTATGATAAAGAAGTAGAAAGGGTAGATAAATTCAAATATTTAGGTTTATGGTTTGATAAAAAGCTTACATGGAAAATACATATTAGTAAAATAATAGAGAGAAGTAAAAAAATATTAAATATCATGAGATGTTTAAGAGGTAAAGAATGGGGAGCAGGTAGGAAAACTTTGAAGATATTATATATTGGACTTATTAGATCGGTAATAGATTATGGATGTGTGGTATATAATTCTGCCTCAAGTAACTTATTAAAAGAAATAGATAAAATACAGTATCAAGCGTTAAGAATTTGCTGTGGAGCAATGAAGACAACACCAGTGTCAGCACTACAGGTAGAAATGGGGGAAATGCCATTGGAGTTAAGAAGGAAACAATTAGGAGTACAGTTTTGGGCAAACGTAAAAGGGCATAAAAAAAGTTATCCTATAAATAATATATTACAACCATGCCAAGAAAGTGTTAAGAATGTAAATGTAAATAGTTTCGGATGGATAATAAATAAAGAAATAAAGGAAATAGGATTAGATCAATGTTTAATTAGCCCGGTGGTGGATTTTTCATGTAATCCGCCATGGATACTAAAAGAGATGAAAGTTGATTTAACATTGTTGGAAGAAGGAAGACAAACAGTAGAAGGAGAGGTGGAAAGATACGTAAGAAGGGAATATGGAGAATACTTACAAATATATACAGATGCATCAAAAATGGTAAATGATAGAGTAGGGATAGCATTTATAATTCCAGATTTAAACATCATGGCAAATAAAAGATTAACGGATAGTTTGAATGTATACACAGGAGAGTTACTGGCTATTTCAATGGCGTTAAAATGGAGTGAAGAATTAAGTGAAAAGAAAGTGTTAATTTGTTCCGATTCAAGTAGTGCATTAATAAGTATTATGGAACAAGAGTCGGAAGCAAGACAAGACATATTGATAGATATAAATAAATCAATACATAAAATGGGGATAAATAGATCTACTGTTAAATTTATTTGGATTCCGGCGCATATTGGAATAGTTGGAAATGAATTAGCAGATACATTTGCAAAGAGTGCGAGTAAGAGAAGTGAAATTGAATTGAAAGTTAAGTATAGTAAAAATGAGATAAAGAGTATAAGTAAAATATATTACAAGAAGAAGTGGCAGGAACAATGGGAGGGTGAAAAGAAAGCAAGGTTTTATTATAGTATTCAAAAAAAAGTGGGGGAGTGTAGAAAGGAAAATAGGAATAAACAAGAGGAAGATATTATATCTAGGTTAAGATTTGGACATGTAGGCTTAAATAGTACTTTGAAAATAATAAATAAACATAGTACGGGGTTATGTAATTTTTGTGGAAAGTTGGAAACAGTTATACATATTTTTATGGAATGTAATAAATATAATCTAGAAAGAGAGGAATTAGTAGAAGTGTTAAATAGGAATAAAGTTAAATTAAATATTAGAGATCTGCTACAAAAATCTTCTGGAGATGTGGTTTTTAATTCCGTATTTAGGTTTCTTAGAAAAACAGGTCTAATAGAGAGATTATAGGGTTTAGGCATCTGGTTCATACTCCAGTCCAGAAGGTGGCGGTAATGCACCTGAAAGTTGTTTGCCAACCGCCATAAAACAAAAAGAAGAAGAAGAAGAAGAAGAAGAAGAAGAAGAAGAAGAAGAAGAAGAAGAAGAAGAAGAAGAAGAAGATTTTTTGATTTTTCACAAAACATTTATTATACAATAAACCTATTTTTGTCACATTATTCCCTTAAATCAAGGCACTAATCAATACATAAAAAATAAATATACATATTCACAATAACAATTTGTTATAAAATAAATCCTTCTGGTCTGAAATGGTGCACAATACATTTTGAAAACCCCACAAGCTTAAAAACCCCGACAAATTCCCAGTGGCTCTGTGGAAACAAAACTCCAACCTCAACCTGGCTTTGACGTTGACCTTCCACAGAGTCACAGCATCAAATTGAGGTCCAGCCTGCATTCTGTCCCGTCGAGTAATATAAATAGCCATTTTGGCTTCGGAAATTAAATAATTTAAAATCCGGGATTTAAAACTAGTGGTTTTACTATGCTGTACTCCATTGATAAAGACAGCATTAGAAAAAACCATATGAAAAAAACTAAAAAAAATCGATAAAAGATTAAAAAAACTAGTTAGCCGTGCACAATCTATAAAAACATGAAAAACACTCTCGGACATCTTGCAAAAAGGACACTCGTTTAAAACCCCAGGACTGATGACAGATAAAAAAGAATTGGTGGCAATGGCTCCGTGAAGGATCCTCCACTGAAGGTCACCAGTCCTTTTCTTGATTGGAGGCTTATACAAGGTTCTCCAGTGAGTTTTCTGTCCTCCGAACTTGCTGTCCCACACACTCACTTCTCTTTTTTGGAGGGTCCTTTTGTTTAAGAGTTTTGTACAGTATCTATACAGTATTTTTGGACCTGTTTTACACAGGTCCATCTTCGAGTCTGTGCTCTGCAGTAAGGGACCACTGTCCTCCTCAAAATCCGGGTCCAGAAACATTTCTGGGAACGGGTCAGTGGAATCCGGCAGGCACTCCTCCTTCTCGTACCATTGTAGGAGCCTCCTCTCCTCGGCGGTCAACCGATTTTTCACCCTCTCCAAGAAGCGCCTCGTCAATCTGACGGACCGTATTCCAATGACCGAGGCAACCTCCTGGGCATTATCAAAGTCCGGTCCGGACGCCTGGATCAGTTGCCGTAGAGTTACCGTTCTGGACTCAGACAACACTTCAGAAAAACCCGGAACGGCATTATCGCTGACATCCAATCTTGCTCCACAGATCAAAGGTTCTTCTAAAAGCCAATACAGAGAGTTATTCTTATCTGGTCTGTGCAATTTAAAAAATGCACACGATCTAAAAACGCTTTGATAAAATTGAGGAATTCCCTTTAACTTTAAAAGGCTAAAATTTGTTAAAAACAGAGCAGCATCCAGCCCTAGAAAATTTACACGTCTCAGAATGCAGCTGGCCACATCCCTCCACACAGGGGATCCTGTTAGATACTTTTGCAGAAACTGCAACCGGAAAACAGCGGCTCTACTGGCCAGGTGGACAAGGCCCTGGCCCCCCTCCTCTCTGGATAAAAACAAAACGGACTGCGGCACCCAGTGATGGTTGTTCCAGAAGAAATTGACCATCTCTGACTGTATTTTTACTAGTAGTCCTGATGGAGGATCTAAAACAGCAAGCTTGTGCCACAATTGTGACGCCACCAAATTATTCAGAACCAGCACTCTTCCTCGATATGACATTTGTTTATGCAACCATTTCCATTTTGCCAGTTTATTCTGTATTTTTTGTTCCAAGTCTTCCCAGTTTCTTTTTACAGTATCCTTTCCACCTAAAAAAACACCAAGATATTTAAAACCGTCTCTCTTCCACTGGAGTCTTTGAGGGAGAACTGGTAGCCCACCGGGCCACTCGCCCACGGCCAAAGCTACGGTCTTTCCCCAGTTCACCTTCGCAGCAGACAAGACGGAGAATTTTTCTATTATCTCGATTAAAATGTTGACATCATGTTGATCTTTAATAAAAACAACAACATCGTCAGCATAGGCGGATAAAATCAACTTGTTGTTAAAACCAGGTAAAACCAGACCATGAATTTCTGAGCGTATTTTCAAGAGAAGGGGTTCCAGGGAGAGTGCGTAGAGCATCCCCGAGAGCGCACAGCCCTGTCGGACGCCTCTACACACTCTAAAAGGGGCACACAGGCTACCGTTGATCTTCAGCACACTCTCAATGTCACTGTACATCACCTGGATCTTGGCGATAAAACCCTCGCCGAACCCAAACCTCCTCATTACTGTCCAGAGGAAGTCGTGTTCGACGCGGTCAAACGCCTTTTCTTGATCTAATGAAATCAAGCCTGTCTGTAAACCCAATGAACTGGAGACTTCCAAAATGTCCCGAATTAGATAGACATTGTCCACCATGGACCTGCCGGGGACGCAGTAGGTCTGGTCCCGGTGGATGACTTGCTCCATGGCTTTCCCTAGTCTTGTGGCCAGAGCCTTCGAAAGGATTTTTTAATCCGTGCAGAGGAGGGACACGGGGCGCCAGTTTTTTATTTCCTGCAGGTCGCCCTTCTTTGGCAGCAGGGTGATGACCGCCCTGCGACAGGATGTGGGGAGCGAACCGGTGGCTAGGCTCTCGTTGTACATTTCGAGCATGTCTTGGGCCAGAAGGTCCCAGTAGGCCTTGAAAAACTCGACTGTTAGCCCATCAATGCCTGGGGACTTCTGGCCCTGCATGCTCTGGAGGGCTGTGTGGAGCTCTTGTATGCCCAGCGGGCGCTCCAGATCGGTACTGATCTCCTTATAGATCTGAGGTAGTTCTTCGCAGAACTCCTCCATCATTCTCTCACTCTCATCATATTCGCTCCGGAACAGAGAATGATAAAACTCCACAGCCCTCCTCCTTATCTGCCCCGGTTCGCTCAGGTGCTGCCCCGTGTCCGACAACAATGAGTGGATCATCTTCCTCTGACCTTGTTTCCTCTCTAGACCAAAGAAAAAGCCAGAGGGAGCATCCATCTCTGTGATGTTCTGCATCCGGGACCTGACCAACGCGCCTTGTACCTTACTCTCCAGCAGGTTGGCTAAATTTAGCCTTTTTGATTTGAGAGCTTCAAAATACTCTCGATTTCCTGTGGTGTCACTAAGTCGCTCCAAATCCACTATACTCATCTCCAGATCTCTGATAGATTCAGTGATGTCACGAGTGACATTGACAGTGTGCTGCTGACTCAGCAGTCTAATCTGAACCTTCCCATAGTCCCACCACTGTTTGATTGAACTAAAATCAGCCTTTGTTTCTCTAAAACCGGTCCAAAAATAAGTTAAAACCTCTTTAAAACTCTGATCGTATATCAATGCAGAATTAAAATGCCAATACGCACTTCTCGGTAAAATGTTTCTAATAAAAACACTTCCTAAAAGTAACGAATGGTCTGTGAAGGGTACAGGTACGATCTGGCATGTTTTAAACACATTAAAATGATGCTTAAAACAATAAAAACGATCTAAACGAGCTAAAGAGATTTTACCTTCCTTGATGTGGAACCATGTATACTGCCTGAAACCTGCATGCATCCTCCTCCATACATCCACCAGGCTATGAGACGAGACCAGCTGCTTTAAGACATGTTGGGCTGCCGGGTGCGGCTCTGCGTGATTACGATCTAAAAACTCGTTTTCTGTGCAATTAAAATCCCCACCTATAAAAACATAATCTTCAGTCTCACAATTTTCCAATCTTTCCCCAATTTTCTCATAAAAACATTTCTTCTCTGCATTGACGATTGGAGCATAGATGTTAATAAAAACCATGTTAAAAAAATCAAACTTCATCTTTACTAAGAGACACCTCCCTTGTATAACGTGCTCAGTTTCAATAGAAAGCGGTATAAAAGCTTTAGAAAAAACAAAGCCCACTCCTGTATTCTTGGAGGTGCCGTGACTCAGAATCACCTCCCCCCTCCACTCTCTTCTCCAGTCTGTTTCGATCAAAAGATCGCTGTGCGTTTCTTGCAAGAAAATGACATCTATTCTTTTTTGATTCAACATTTGATACACTAATGCCCTTTTTTTTGCCTCCCGCGCCCCGTTAAGATTCAAAGATGCTATCTTAAAAGAATCCATGATGGGTAAAAGGCTAAAGACAACATGCCAAAAACAATTTAAAAAAATTAAAAATAATAATAAGTTACTGTGCATCATTACAACTGTTTTCTAGCTTTGGTCATTATTTTCTTTAACCTAAAAACCTCTGTATTTGTAAAACCTGACACCTCTTTGTTTTTTACATAATGCCTCGCAGAGAAATAAAATATTTTTAGATCAGGGAAATAGCTTTCAAGTTTTATTCCTTTTAATCCTTTTGTTTGTTTTAAAAAGGTCTTGAATAATTCCACCGGGTACCTTGGTTCTTTGCTTGCTTGTGACATTGAAACCTCACTGGTGTCGGAAAACCAGCTCTCTTCATCACTGCTCTCCGACACCTCTTTCCTTTCTACAGCTAACTTACTAGCTTGCTTACTAGCCTGTTCAGCAGTAACCACATTTCTCCTTTTACTTCGCCTCTTTGCTGAATAACAAACCTCTAAATCCATCTCTTTCTCCGCCCCACCCATATCCCTCTCTTCTCCACCTCCTTTAACCGACTTTTCACTATATTTTCCTTCAACCTGTTCATGCGCCTGCACTTCCCCTCTCTCCCCCTTGTCTCCACACACTAGATGTTCCACATCATCCTGCACTCCCTCCTGCTCTTCCTGTACATCACCTCCTCCCCCCTCTACACTCTCACCTGCATCACCAATTGTCCCACCTCCACACACCACCGTGCTCTCATCTTTTTCCGCATACACACTCCTACTACTATCCTCTATTGACCCCTCAACAGTGGCTTCCACCACCACCTCCTCCGCTGCCCCCAAATCCCCCACCGCGGCGTCGGGTTCCCCCGCCGCTTCAGCAGCAGCTGGCTTCTCCGCTGCTGCAGCAGCAGCAAGTTCTCCCTCCACAACAACCTCGCTGCCTGTTCCCCCACTCTGCTCAGCAGCAGCGGGTTGCTGCTTTTCTGAATCCGGCCTGGCCGACTCTGCCTTATCCGGGCACATTTTTATTACGTGGCCCTCCTGTCCACATCCAAAGCATTTCATCTGACCTGATGTTGCAAACAGCACATAATCAAAATCATCCACTCTAACGTGAAACCGCAAATTCATTTCCTCATCTTTTTTATTCAAAATCATGAATAATTGTCTCCGATGAGAAACAACATGTTTCAGTAGCGGTGATTTACACCCGGAAGGGATTTTTTTGATCGGTGACACCACTTTGCCGTGCCTCGACAATTCTTTTATCAAGAACTCGTCGCTGATAAAAGGGGGTATATTTGACAACATTATCTTAGTGGCTGGTAGCGTGAGCGGTGTAACTTGTAAAAATAACCCATTCACCGACACACCTTTTTCCACCACCTGTTGTGCATGTTCCACTTTTGCAACAAACAATACCACCGCTCCATTCATTCGTGCCGCCGACCTTATATTCCCGTGTCCAATCATTTCCCCTACAGCCAAACAAACTTCCTCCACGCTGCACGGAGAACCAGCACCCACCTTGATACCGTTCTTCCGTGTCAGCGTGGAGAAAAACCCACCACCGACAACACCCACCATTGTTGCCGTCAGACGCCGGCAAGCCAGGCACGCCCGACGGCCACACCTAAACTAAACGAAAAACCTCCCTAAAAACGTGACCAACTAACACAAAAACACAATTAAACAAATGAAAAACAAAACACCTAGTGAAAAACAGTAAGACAAAACAAAGATAGAAAAGTACACACTCGCTCTCTCTCTCACTCTTCTTCCGCTCTCCACTCACCCTCCTCTCACACGAAGAAGAAGAAGAAGAAGAAGACAAAGAAAATGGCGCATGGTCTGTTTGGTTGAATGTTCGACTGTTTCTCTAAACGAGTTTATCAACGAGCCGTTAACTGCTGCTGAAGAAACATTCACAGAGTTTAAAGAAATCATCGTCAAGTCGGAGGAAGAGATGGATGATCATCGCAGACTGCTGGATTTCTCCCGGAGGCCCCAGATAATCTTACACCGAATAGGTAGGAACCACCAGCGTTTGGATGCAGGTTAAGGTCTAAATGTCTGCACCTTTCTGTATGAGGATCATTTTAGTAAATGTTCTTTTCCCGTATAAATGTTTTGTTAACCGGTAAATGAACGCAGGAATCACAATTACGCTGTGAAAATGGCTTATTGATGTAGAAATAAAATGACCTTTTTATGGCTTTTCCTCCTTTTACTAATCAAACTTACTTTTGAAAACGGGAGAAATGTGAACAATGCAGCGCAAGGTTAGTAAAGCAAACAGCATGAAACAATAATAGTGTGTTAGTAGCTGTAAAATGTAATAATTTGTAATAAATAAATTGTAGTGGCGATTGTTTGTCAAACCAAACATCCTATAAAAGTTCAGTCAACAAGCCACTGCTGCACTGAGGTGATGCTTCGTACGAAGGTAAAAGAAGTTCAATGTCCAAAAAACTTGAAGATTGCTTTTATAGTTTATTTTTTCCAGTTTGACAAGCAAATAACAAAGATCAAACTTTATATTAGTGATGTGTCGAGTAATGAAGCGGGTAAGACAGAGAACTCACCTAAACCTGAGCAGTTAAAGTTTTTATTTTTAAATAATAAATCGTTGTCCCTGGTGACATAGCGAGTAACAAGCCAATCACAACCCTCTTTTCTTTTTGTTTCTAGTTTTCTTTTGGATCCAGCCATTGTTTCATACAACCAGATTAATCAGAATTTATGTATCAGAATCACAAACATTTTAAACTTGTTTATTCATTGTAAAGCTTCATGTTGTTTTCACGTTGCCTATTTTACATATATTGTCCAGTTGATGTCACAGTAGAGCAAATGAAGCACCGCGGTGCATCGGCTCATGAGTCGAATGATTGGATGGAGTTCCTCAGGGCTTCATGAAGCTGCATCTCACCATCACTACTTTTCATTGTTTCCTCTCCTGCTCTGGTCAAAACCCACAGGCCCAACCCAGTGCGTGCTGGTCCTATACCAGTCCCTATACTTACAGAAAATGGACCCACAGTTCTTAATGTCTAACTTAGAAAAGTTAATAACAAACACAAAGCAACAAAAACTAAACAATTATTAACCTACAAATAAACTCTGTAAATAAACCCCAAAAATATGAAGTGAACTAAAATCAAATTTTAATACAAATAAAAGTAATGATAGTTCCAAAATAAGTAATATCTTGAAATAATAAAATTTACTCGTAAATATTAACAACATATGCAACTATTATTAATTTTATAATAAATAAAAAATATTTAATATCCGTTCATTTGAGAATTCTCCAATTGTCAGCTGGATTTGTCGCCTGATCTGTCTCTCTGTCTACGCTCTTAAATTTTTCGGTGTGGGTTTTTTCATTTATTTCATTTCTGTCGTAAACGATGAACGATTTCTCCCATTTACTTCAATAAAATAACGATTGCTTTTTTCCTCTGTTTTCTTGTCCAGATTGCCTGCAGTGTAACATTTATTACCAGGAGAGGAGATCCACTCTGGACCAGGAGGAGTTGGAACCTCTGCAGGTGAAACAAGAACAGGAAGAGCCTGAAGATCATCAGATAAAAGAAGAGCAGGAGGATCTAAAACACCAGCAGATAAAAGTGGAAGAGAAAGAAGTTTACTGCAGTCAGGGTGAAGAACAGATTGAATTAAAACAGGAGACTGATACCTGCATGGTGGTTCCTGTTGATGAGCAAACAGACCACACTGAATCAGAACCAAACAGGAACCAAGACATCTTCCAGGAAGCTGCTGAAGCTGAGAACCAAAATCAAGAAAGAAGAAAACCTTTCTCATGTGACATCTGTGAAAAGCGTTTGACTTTCAAATCTGTTTTTGATGCTCATATGAGAACTCATACGGGTGAAAAGCCGTTTACATGTGTGACCTGTGGAAAAAGTTTTACTCAAAAACATGTTTTAACTCGGCACATGATGATTCACACTGGTGAAAAGCTATTTTCATGTGTGACATGTGGAAAAAGATTTAGTGGAAAATCTAATTTATCTCAGCACATGAGGATTCACACAGGTGAAAAGCTGTTTTCATGTGTGAATTGTGGAAAATGTTTTAGTCATAAACACGTTTTAACTCGGCACATGGTGATTCACACTGGTGAAAAGCTGTTTTCATGTGTGACCTGTGGAAAAAGTTTTACTAAAAAACATGATTTAACTCATCATGTCATGATTCATACTGGTGAAAAGCCGTTTTTATGTGTGACCTGTGGGAAAAGTTTTCTTCAAAAACGGAATTTATCTCGGCACATGATGATTCATACTGGTGAAAAGCCGTTTTCATGTGTGAATTGTGGAAAATGTTTTAGTCAAAAACACGATTTAACTCGGCACATGATGATTCATACTGGTGAAAAGCCGTTTTTATGTGTGACCTGTGGGAAAAGTTTTTGTCAAAAACACAATTTATCTATTCACATGAGGACTCACACTGGTGAAAAGCCTTTTTCATGTGGGAACTGTGGAAATGGTTTTTTTTACAAACTTAGTTTAACTCAGCACATGATGACTCACAGAGGCGACAAGCCGTAGCAGTGTTTTACATGTGTGTCCTATGTTGAGCTTCACTATTAAATTGATTTAGTTAAAAACTAGAATTAAAAACTGGAGAGATTTCATGTCTATAAAACATCTTGACATTAGGATACGTAGAGATGTGAAGCAATTTCCTTGAGAGATGCTTTGTTTTTTTTCTGGCATATTCTGTAGCAACAATAATGACAAACTGTATTGTTGTTATATAAACCGTTCAATAAAATGACATGGATTATAACAAAATTGGGTGATAAATTGTACTAGGTGGCATTTAATGCCCTTATGGCTACTGGGTATAAACTGATCTTCAGTCTGTTTGTCTTTGTTTTAATGCTCCTCTATCTGCAGCCAGTTGGAACAAATTGTAACCTGGGTGTGAGGAGTCTTAAAATGTTCTTGGCTTTCCTGAGGCAACGGACCTGTGGAGTTCCTCGAGAGAAGGCAGAGAGTAGTCGATAGTCCTCTGGGCAGATCTTATGATTCTCCGGAGAGGCTTCCTCTGTGCTGCTATGCAGCCGGAGAACCACGCAGAGACAAAGAGAAAAAACGTCTCTTAGAGGTACCTCCTAAATTACACGGGGAGGCAACCATTTTGGGTCAAGGGGCAAATTTTGGCCATTTTTCACTTTTATTCAAGTCAAACTTTAACAAACTCCTCCTATGGATTTCGACCTATTGGCTTCATTCTTGGCCAGGATGCAGGTAATGAGTGGGGCTTTAAAAGTTATCAAAAAAATTCACTTTTTGTATATGTTCAGGTGGCATGGTAGATTGGCGAATTTGGCGTACTCGCCAACGCAAACAAAACGTTATGACTTTCACTTAAAAGGTCAATTGGCACCAAACTTGGCATGAATGATCCTGGTTGGATCCCTGACAATCCTATGTCTTCATAATCTGACGTCATCTAATATCAAGGTGGAATAACATCCGGGTGCAGTGTGGGATGGGTGGCAGCAGAGGGAGGGGACCCTGGCGGTCCGATCCTCGGTTGCAGAAACTGGCTCTTGGGACGTGGAATGTCACCTCTCTGGTGGGGAAGGAGCCGGAGCTAGTGCGTGAGGTCGAGAGGTTCCGGCTAGAAATAGTCGGTCTCACCTCGACGCACGGCTCTGGTTCTGGAACCAGTCTCCTTGAGAGGGGCTGGACATACTTCCACTCTGGAGTTGCCCAAGGTGAGAGGCGTCGGGCAGGAGTGGGCATACTTGTTGCTCCCCATCTCGGCGCCTGTACGTTGGGGTTTACCCCGGTGAACGAGAGGGTAGCATCCCTCCGCCTACGGGTGGGGGGACGGGTTCTGACTGTCGTTTGTGCTTACGGGCCAAACGACAGTTCAGATTACCCACCCTTTTTGGAGTCCTTAGAGGGGGTACTGGAGAGTGCTCCTCCTGGGGACTCCCTTGTTTTGCTGGGGGACTTCAACGCTCACGTGGGCAATGACTGTGAGACCTGGAGGGGCGTGGTTGGGAGGAACGGCCCGCCCGACCTGAACTCGAGCGGTGTTCTGTTGCTGGACTTCTGTGCTCGCCATGGATTGTCCATAACGAACACCATGTTCAAGCATAAGGGTGTCCATATGTGCACTTGGCACCAGGACACCCTAGGCCGCAGTTCGATGATCGACTTTGTCACCCTTTCATCGGATCTGCGGCCGTATGTCTTGGACACTCGGGTGAAGAGAGGTGCGGAGCTGTCCACTGACCACTACCTGGTGGTGAGTTGGCTCCGGTGGTGGGGGCGAAAGCCGGTCAGACCTGGCAGGCCCAAACGTGTTGTGAGGGTCTGCTGGGAACATCTGGCGGAATCCCCTGTGAGACGGAGCTTTAACTCCCATCTCCGGCAAAACTTCGAACACGTCCCGGGGGAGGTGGGGGACATGGAGTCTGAGTGGACCATGTTCCGTGCCTCCATTGTCGAGGCGGCCGATCGGAGCTGTGGCCGCAAGGTTGTCGGTGCCTGTCGCGGCGGCAACCCTCGAACCCGCTGGTTGACACCTTCGGTGAGGGATGCCGTCAGGCTGAAGAAGGAGTCCTATTGGGCTTTTTTGGCCTGTGGGACTCCGGAAGCAGCTGATGGGTACCGGCGGGCGAAGCGGCATGCGGCTCGGGCGGTTGCTGAGGCAAAAACTCGGGCGTGGGAGGAGTTTGGAGAGGCCATGGAGAAAGACTTCTGTACGGCTTCGAGGCGATTCTGGTCCACCATCCGGCGTCTCAGGGGGGTGAAGCGGTGCAGCACCAACACTGTTTATAGTGGGGATGGTGTGCTGCTGACCTCTACTCGGGACGTTGTGGGCCGGTGGGCAGAGTACTTCGAAGACCTCCTCAATCCCACCAACATGCCTTCCACTGAGGAAGCGGAGCCTGGGGACTCTGGGTTGGGCTCTCCAATCTCTGGGGGCGAGGTCGCCGAGGTGGTTAAAAAGCTCCTCGGTGGCAGGGCCCCGGGGGTGGATGAGATCCGCCCGGAGTTCCTTAAGGCTCTGGATGTTGTAGGGTTGTGTTGGTTGACGCGACTCTGCAATATCGCATGGACATCGGGGGCAGTTCCCCTGGATTGGCAGACTGGGGTGGTGGTCCCCCTGTTCAAAAAGGGGGACCGGAGGGTGTGCCCCAATTATAGAGGGGTCACACTCTTAAGCCTCCCTGGCAAGGTCTATTCAGGGGTCCTGGAGAGGAGGGTCCGTCGGATAGTCGAACCTCGGATTCAGGAAGAGCAGTGTGGTTTTCGTCCTGGTCGTGGAACACTGGACCAGCTCTACACCCTCGGCAGGATCCTGGAGGGTGCATGGGAGTTCGCCCAACCAGTCTACATGTGTTTTGTGGACTTGGAGAAGGCGTTCGACCGTGTCCCTCGGGGAGCCCTGTGGGGGGTTCTCCGGGAGTATGGGGTACCGGGCCCTTTGATACGGGCTGTCAGGTCCCTGTATGACCGGTGTCAGAGTCTGGTCCGCATTGCCGGCAGTAAGTCGGGCTCGTTTCCGGTGAGAGTTGGACTCCGCCAGGGCTGCCCTTTGTCACCGATTCTGTTCATCACTTTCATGGACAGAATTTCTAGGCGCAGCCAAGGTGTTGAGGGGATCCGATTTGGTGGCCTTAGGATCTCATCTCTGCTTTTCGCAGACGATGTGGTCCTTTTGGCTTCATCAGATCGTGATCTGCAGCTCTCGCTGGAGCGGTTCGCAGCCGAGTGTGAAGCGGCCGGGATGGGGATCAGTGCCTCCAAATCCGAGGCCATGGTCTTGAGCCGGAAAAGGGTAGAGTGCCTTCTTCGGGTCAGGGTGGGTGTCCTGCCCCAAGTGGAGGAGTTCAAGTATCTCGGGATCTTGTTCACGAATGGGGGAAGAAGGGAGCGGGAGGTCGACAGGCGGATTGGCGCAGCGTCTGCTGTCAAGCGGGCGCTGTACCGGTCCGTCGTGGTGAAGAGAGAGCTGAGCCAAAAAGCGAAGCTCTCGATTTACCGGTCGATCTACGTTCCCACCCTCATCTATGGTCATGAGCTTTGGGTCATGACCGAAAGAACGAGATCGCGGATACAAGCGGCCGAAATGGGTTTTCTCCGTAGGGTGGCTGGGCTCTCCCTTAGAGATAGGGTGAGAAGCTCAGTCATCCGGGAGGGACTCAGAGTAGAGCCGCTGCTCCTTCACATCGAGAGGAGCCAGTTGAGGTGGCTTGGGCATCTGGTCAGGATGCCTCCTGGACGCCTCCCTGGTGAGGTGTTCCGGGCACGTCCCACTGGGAGGAGGCCCCGGGGAAGACCCAGGACACGCTGGAGAGACTATGTCTCTCGGCTGGCCTGGGAACGCCTCGGGATTCCCCCGGAAGAGCTAGAAGAAGTGGCCGGGGAGAGGGAAGTCTGGGCCTCCCTTCTGAAGCTGCTACCCCCGCGACCCGACCTCGGATAAGCGGAAGAAGATGGATGGATGGATGGATGGATGGAATAACATCCCCACATAAGCGCCCAGGTACATCAAACTTCATTTGTATCATCACAGACCAGAGCTCATCACATTCACATGGCCAATTAGTGACATCACCACAACCCCTTTCAACAGGAAGTCAGTGTTTTCCCACTCTTTTTCTTCCCTTTACTCAGCGGTTCATGCAGATTTCAACCTGTGTTTAATGAAGTAGAACAACATGATGGTAAATCCTTCTCTCAACACTGGCTGGCAGCAGCATGTGGATGTGGCTGAATGGTGAATACTAATCCATCGCTGTTTGCACCTTTATCTCAAAATCATACATGCATCATTGTATTTGCACTAAACTTGTTATGATTGACCTTGGTTAACCTCTTAAGAACCCAATGGCATTAAATTGTCATTTCACTCCACTGCGCCCCCTAGGTTATTTCAACAGCTGTATCTCCTTTTTACATGAACCGATTTGCACCAGATTTTTGTGCATCATCAGGAAGCACTGCTGAACACATCAGTGTATAATGGACAGGTGTGGGAACTGTGTGAGCACGTTGACGGTGGCGCTGATGGAGCTCACGTGGTTTTTGCATTGGTGAAATAAGAACATGTTTAGTTTACATTCAAGAATGTACTTACAGCCAGGCCCTAGCCATACAGGACACAGTCTTTCATCCCTGTTACCTTTTCCCTTTTGGAAGTTACAACAGTAACAACCTGAAGAACTCTATGATGGAAGAAAACTTTGGACTTGCTGTTCCCTCGCCCGGATGTGGGTCACCGGTGCCCCACTCTGGAGCCAGGCCTGGAGGGGGGTACAATGGCGAGTGCCTGGTGACTGGGCTTTTATCCATGGATCCCGGCCGGGCTCAGTCCAAAGAGGAGACATGGGTCCCCCCTCCCATGGGCCCATCACCTGTGAGAGGGGCAAAAGGGGTCGGGTGCAGTGTGTGATGGATGCCTGCCGAGGGAGGGGGCCCTGGCGGTCCGATCCTCGGTTGCAGAAGCTGGTTCTTGGGACGTGGAATGTCACCTCTCTGGTGGGGAAGGAGCCGGAGCTAGTGTGTGAGGTTGAGAGGCCACCCTAGGCCACAGTTCGATGATCAACTTTGTCATCCTTTCATCGGATCTGCGGCCGCAGATGCGGCCCATGTCTTGGACACTCGGGTGAAGAGAGGTGCATAGCTGTCCACTGACCACTACCTGGTGGTGAGTTGGCTCCGGTGGTGGGGGAGGATGCCGGTCAGACCTGGCAGGCCCAAACGTGTTGTGAGGGTCTGCTGGGAACGTCTGGTGGAATCCCCTGTGAGACGGAGCTTTAACTCCCATCTCCAGCAAAACTTTGAACATGTTCCGGTGGAGATGCGGTACATTGAGTCTGAGTGGACCGTGTTCCGTGCCTCCATTGCGGAGGCGACTTATCGGAGCTGTGGCCGCAAGGCTGTCGGTGTATTTAACAAGTTATTTACTTGTTTAAAATTGTTGACAGTCTTTTTTTTTTTTTTTTGCTTGTCAAATATGAGATTGCTGTAAAGTCAGAAAAACATGCATTATGCTAACAAAATTTTTTGTCTCTCTTCTAAAATGTATAAACTTTCAAATTCATCTATGTTATGAATTCGTACTGTTAAATTCTGTGCTATGTCCTGCAAGCAAGAACAGGTAGAAAGAGACAGCTGAGCTCTCTTCTACAATAATGTGCATTATTGCATAAGATGCTTTTGAAGTGTATTAAACACATACAGTGCCAGTATGTGTTTAATACACATACTGGCACTGTATGTGTATTAAACACATCAAAAACTGATTGATCCAAACAAATGAAAATGCTTCTAACTGAACATTAAAATCAGCCACTGTTTTTCACACAATTAGAAGAAATCTTTTAGAACAAAAAAAATCATCTGAAAAGAAACACTGAGAGTTAAGTTTCTCTTCTAAATATTATGTGTTGACTTACATCAATCACATTAGTTTATGTGATGTACATTTTTCATGAGTTACAAACATGAAATCCTTCAAATTTCGGGTTAGGGTTTACTGCACCCTTCCTAGCAGACACACTGATTAGACATAAATGTAATTATATTTGTATAAACATAAAATATTGCGGATCTCACCATAACGGTTTTCTACAGTTTAACAGGTGGTTTCATCAGATTCATTTACCATGACATTTCTCATGTTGCATCTAGTTTAGGACTATATTTCTATATAAACACAAATGCTTTAAATACATAAATCTATTAGTTAACAGTGATACTAGATACTCAAAAAGGTCCCAGGCTACTTTACTCCCTAATAGTTTAATAGAGTGGTACAAATCATTCCCGGAATAAGACAACTCTAAGTAAGCAAAAATAATAATGTTTTTAAGAGTAAGCTGTAGCAGTTTGTATGTGTTCAATTTAAGAATAAGTAAAAAAAAAAGTTGTTTTCTCCTCTGATACATTTTCATTCTTACTATGTCCTATAGTTGTATTTACTTTAATTTCAACAGCGAGGATATGCTAACAAAGGAATCAAGTACCTTAAGTTGCGCTACCCATGTATATTTAATAGGAAGGAATCTGATGGAGGGCTTTTGTGAAAACATGTATATTGGACAGTTAACAGGCTGGAAATTTGAAAAATTTTATAAAAGTTTTTGCTAACCATAATTGTTCCATTCTACATATTCTTCAATCCCTACTGACCTTTTCTAGTCTGAAGAGAGGATACATCCAATTACAAGCCTACAGTATGCCTGATTTTAGCATTGATGCTACATATAACTCGTTTAGACATGAGTCTTTACACTAATCTACAGTACAGACCAAAAGTTTGGACACACCTTCTAATTCAATGGGTCTTCTTTATTTTCATGACTATTTATAAGGCAAGAAATCCCACTTATTAACCTGACAGGGGTCACCTATGAAGTGAAAACCATTTCAGGTGACTACCTCTTGAAGCTCATCAAGAAAATGCAGAGTGTGTGCAAAGCAGTAATCACAGCAAAAGGTTGCTACTTTGAAGAAAGTAGAATATAAGGGGTATTTTCAGTTGTTTTACACTTTTTTGTTTAGTGCATATTTCCACATGTGTTATTCATAGTTTTGATGCCTTCAGTGTGAATCTACAATGTCAATAGTCATGAAAATAAAGGAAACTCATTGAATTAAAAGGTGTGTCCAAACTTTTGGTCTGTACTGTATATGGTCTAAAAGTGATCTAAGCTTAGATTTAAAACTTATAAGATGATAAGTTTCTCTTTAAAACAAAATGACATTGTAACTGATGCTGTTATTTGTAAAATTATATTAATCAGTTCAACTCTACCTATGTAATAGCTTAATGAATAAATAAAAAATAATTACTTTTAAAATTCATTATAAATTAATTTTCATACATTGATGGTTCTTGATTTTAGAAAGTATGGTTGATTATTATTGTCTTCAGTAATTTAGTGTTTCTGTTGTCTTAGTTATATTTTTCTCTGTTCTGCTGCAGCTGTTTTCTATTATAGATCACCATGTTTCTAATGCTGGAACTAATTTAACCTCCACACATAGATATATTATTAGTGTCTTAGAAAGTAAGTAGAACATTTGCCTTTCCTGTGAAAATGTCGTGTTAGTGCTGAATGTTACTGCTGAAAATTGTAGAAACATTTGAGTTCAACTGCAGAACACTTGCTGAAATGAAATGAGTAGAAGCAGCAGGAAAAAGTTAAACAGTGCAAATCTGTCAGCTAAACTGAATAACTTAAAATCAGTACCAACATCCCTGCTTAAAAAATTAAATATTGCATAGAAATGCTTACAAAAGTAAAGTATAAAGTCATATATTGAATAATAGAACTGCTCTAATTCCAAAACTACAACAACTACATATTTCAAACCTGGACTGGATTATTCTGCTCTAAAAGCAGAATATTTTAATCCATGTTTGGGATTAGTGAAACCTTTACGTGATTTGTGAAACTTCACTAAAGTTTAAATTACTATTCACACTTGTTCCATGAAGTTTTTCCCTATTCTAATTCAAAACCACTTTATTAATCCCAATGGGAAGTTAAATGTTGGTGTAACTCATTAATTCTTCAAAAAATTATTGTAGATGGAGATGGCTGTTGGAAGGAAAGATCTTCTGCAACCGTCTGTTAAGTGAAGTTTCACAAATCAGATAAAAGTTTTACAAATCAGAAACATGGTTTTAAATATTCTGCTTTTAGTTGAGAATAATTTAATTTAGGTTTGAAGTATCTAGGTGTTGTAGTTTTGGAATCAGAGCAAATCTCATGTGATCGAGACCTAAAAAAGGGTAAAAATTGCCCTTTATTGCGGTCGACTATTGTGGCAGATAAGTCTAAGTAAGTAAGTAAGTAAGTATCCTCTGGTCTGGAAGAATAGGAGTCTAAAACGTAGTTGCTAAGGTAGTTTTTTCTGGACTTTAAGTTTATTCTAATCCCTGTTTTGGGTTAGACGTCTGGGTTGCTAGATAATTATAAGTATTCTTTGGACTTTCTAAGTATGCTCTAAATTTGTAAAAGTAATGAGTACTCATCAGTTTCTAAGTAATAATAAAAACTAAATGTTCCTGTTCTGGAAAAAAAAATTTCTGGATTCCAAGTTTGTTCTAATTCCTTTTCTGGGTTAAAATGAGTACTCCGCAGTTTCTAATAATATTTTCTTGATAGTGTCAGAGTCTCACTGAGGAAAAAACTGCGTTAGGTTTTCTATCACTTTATTATATAACTGCTATAACTGATGTATGTTTGCATATAAAATAAAACAATAGAATTTAATTTACAATTTTTATGTCTTCGTGTCATGAGGTAGATCTCAGCCGGCTGGTGAGAGAAAAAGTAGATCTTGGTCTCAAAAGGTTTGGGCGCCACTAATCTGGGCCAAACGCACCACCTTCAATCCTCAGAGCTAAGAAAGAAATAAATACAAACTATTATTAAAATACCGGTAGAAAAATCAAATAGATAAAACCGTTAAAAGTCATTTACACTCGACCACCAGCACCGCACAATTCAGTGAACAAGCCGGTGCTGATCGGCTCTCAATAAGCCACAGGATGGGCGGAACCAGCGGTAACTCCGAACAAGGCAGCAGCGATCATTGTGGATATACGGAAACTATAGGAAAGGTTCTGATCTGGTGGAGGGAAGAAACTGTGAAACATGTTGCGGGATGTAGGAGATACGAATCAGAAGACAATATTAACTTTGGATTTGTGGAAAACTGGAATACTAATATTGTATTTGTTTTATTTAGATAAAGTGGAAGAAAAGATTTTACGTCTTTCAAAGAGAACTGGCACTGTATGAGAAATCTTTAGATGTGATGATCGTAAGATCCACAAGGTGGCGGTAATGCAATGACATGAATGAACGACAGTCATAAAATCCCAAAGAAGAAGACGAAGAAGACAAAGAAAATGGCGCATGGTCTGTTTGGTTGAATGTTCGACTGTTTCTCTAAACGAGTTTATCAACGAGCCGTTAACTGCTGCTGAAGAAACATTCACAGAGTTTAAAGAAATCATCGTCAAGTCGGAGGAAGAGATGGATGATCATCGCAGACTGCTGGATTTCTCCCGGAGGCCCCAGATAATCTTACACCGAATAGGTAGGAACCACCAGCGTTTGGATGCAGGTTAAGGTCTAAATGTCTGCACCTTTCTGTATGAGGATCATTTTAGTAAATGTTCTTTTCCCGTATAAATGTTTTGTTAACCGGTAAATGAACGCAGGAATCACAATTACGCTGTGAAAATGTCTCATATACACGAAGCTGAAGTTGGTTTCCGATTCGGGAAATGGCTAAAGGGTTATTCCACCTAATTTTTCACTAGCTTCCGCATTTTATTCGATTCTAGTTTAAAAACTACAACACCTGGACTCTTCAGACCTGAACTGGATTATTCTGCTCTAACAGCAGAATATTCAGAACCATGTTAGGGATTTGTGAAACCTTTTTCTAATTAGTTAAACTTCAATAAAGGTTGATTTCACCACTTTTTGGATCTCTTTCCCTAACATTGATTTAGATTATTCCACACAAGGTGGGAAAGACTCTTATTTATATGAAATTCTTTCACTCTGTCTAAAGTAAAATAGCTCCTGTTTTTGTTTTGAAGGTTTCATAAAGACCATGTGAGGAAGAAGTGGGGAATGTCTTTAAGGAGAGACGGATTCACTGCACTGATGAATCTCAGCTGCTGAATCTCTCTTAAGCTCCTCCTCAGCTGGAAAACATGAATAAAACCTATATAGATATTATGTATATACGCATGTCCATATAAATATGTGTAGTTTAATGCATATTATTCAGCATTAATAATTATTTAAGCATCTTTATTTCTCTCTGATTGTATTATTTTGTGTTTGTATATTTATATAAATATGTATTGATATCACTAAATAATATATTTAAAAGATTATGACTGGTTGTGTGCTTTGTAAAATAATCATAATACAGAAATATCAACACATTCTATTCTGACTCTATTCTGTTTTCCCCACTAAGAATAGTTAAATATGCTCAACCTTATATCAGTCATTCAAAAATACTTTAAAAATTATTTCCTTGTAAATGTTGCTAATCTTTTAATAAGGTCTACAGAAAAATTGGTGAATATCTGTTTAGTATTTAGCGAGTTATGATAGATAAATGCGCTGATACGTCATTGAGTCTGTTAAACATAAAGCTGAGTGGAACGGTCGACCGCTCCAAGATGGCCGCCTTAAATCTCTTCAGTAACAATAGGCAAGAGCGGTCCATGAGGCGTTTATTTATAGTCTATGGGGAAAAAGGGCACAATGACTATGGGCAAAGGTGCATTCATGGGCCCAATATGAGTGGGAATTTACAGTTTCTTTATTTTTACACCGTTTTCAACTAATACACCAAACAGTTACATAAATAAAAGATGTTCAATGTCCAAAAAACTTGAAAATTGCTTTTATAGTTTATTTTTTCAGTTTGACAAGCAAATAACAAAGATCAAACTTTACATTAATGATGTGTTGAGTAATGAAGCGGGTAAGACAGAGAACTCACCTAAACCTGAGCAGTTACAGTTTTTATTTTTTAGTAATAAATCGTTGTCCCTGGTGACATAGCGAGTAACAAGCCAATCACAACCCTCTTTTCTATTTGTTTCTAGTTTCTTTTGGATCCAGCCATTGTTTCATACAACCAGGTTAATCAGAATTTATGTATCAGAATCACAAACATCTTTTACTTGTTTATTCATTGTAAAGCTTCATGTTGTTTTCACGTTGCCTATTTGGGGCCTGCCCATAGCAATGCATAGGGATGCAATCTCTATGCATTGCATGGCAGGGACCTATTGTTCTACACCTCAAAATAACTGCTGCTTAGACTCAAAATAGACAGAATTTTGTCTGCCTCTCTGAGCTGCTCTTTAGAACCACAGTGATGGCAGAATGTCAGAACTACAGACATGGTGAAACAACTGCTATAAACTCATTGCATCTCTGAATAGTGATGCCCCACATGCTACTGACAGCATTCACATTGAATACACATTGAATTAGTACGGCCATTTAATATGAAACTTACTGAAGATTTCAAAATAAAAGCCTTAATATTCTTCTAAGGTTAGTGCACTACCATCGGCAGTGAAATAATGTTAGCCTGCATTATCTTTGCTAATATCTTTGCTGCATTAGTCTTTTAGCTTAAATAAGCTATTAGCTAATTTTCTTACTTATTAGCCATGTTTAGTATACCGAATGGAGTAAGTAAAGTACAGACAACATGCTAGTGATGCCCCACATGCTACTGACAGCATTCATGCTAACATTAGCATTTTGGCTAATTTTAGCTGATACACTTACTTTATCATACTGAATGGTGCAAGTACATGTTAGTAAACATTCTGGTCATTCTCCTCATATGATTGCAGCTTTCTTTAGCATTGATACTAATTTTTAGATGGCTTCATGAAGCTGCATCTCAGCATCACTACTTTTCATTGTTTCCTCTCCTGCTCTGGTCAAAACCCACAGGCCCAACCCAGTGCATGCTGGTCCTGTACCAGTCCCCATACTTACAGAAAATGGACCCACAGTTCTTAATGTCTAACTTACAAAAGTAAATAACAAACACAAAGCAATAAAAACTAAACAATTATTAACCTACAAATAAACTCTGTAAATAAACCCCAAAATATAAAGTGAACTAAAGTCAAATTTTAACCCAAATAAAAGTAATAACTCCAAATTAAGGAATATCTTGAAATGTTAATATTTACTAGTAAATTTCATTAACATTGGCAACTCTTATTAATTTTATAATAAATAAAAAATATTTAATATCCGTTCATTTGAGAATTCTCCAATTGTCAGCTGGATTTGTCGCCTGATCTGTCTCTCTGTCTACGCTCTTAAATTTTTCGGTGTGGGTTTTTTCATTTTTTTCATTTCTGTCGTAAACGATGAACGATTTCTCCCATTTACTTCAATAAAGTAACGATTGCTTTTTAAATCTGTTTTCTTGTCCAGATTGCCTGCAGTGTAACATTTATTACCAGGAGAGGAGATCCACTCTGGACCAGGAGGAGTTGGAACCTCTGCAGGTGAAACAAGAACAGCAAGAGCCAGAAGATCATCAGATAAAAGAAGAGCAGGAGGATCTAAAACACCATCAGATAAAAGTGGAAGAGAAAGAAGTTTACTGCAGTCCGGGTGAAGAACAGATTGAATTAAAACAGGAGACTGATACCTGCATGGTGGTTCCTGTTGATGAGCAAACAGACCACACTGAATCAGAACCAAACAGGAACCAAGACATCTTCCAGGAAGCTGCTGAAGCTGAGAACCAAAATCAGGAAAGAAGAAAACCTTTCTCATGTGTCATCTGTAAAAAGCGTTTGACTTCAAAATCTGTTTTTGATATTCATATGAGAACTCATACGGGTGAAAAGCAGTTTACATGTGTGACCTGTGGGAAAAGTTTTATTCGAAAACATCATTTAACTCAGCACATGATGATCCACACTGGTGAAAAGCCGTTTTCATGTGTGACCTGTGGAAAAAGTTTTTTTCACAAACATCATTTAACTCGGCACATGATGATTCACACTGGTGAAAAGCCGTTTTCATGTGTGACCTGTGGGAAAAGTTTTATTCAAAAACATGTTTTAACTCAGCACATGATGATTCACACTGGTGAAAAGCCGTTTTCTTGTGTGAGCTGTGGAAAAAGTTTCAGTGGAAAATACAATTTAACTGAGCACATGATGATTCACACTGGTGAAAAGACGTTTTCATGTGTGACCTGTGGAAAACGTTTTCTTCGAAAACATGATTTAAGTAAGCACATGATGATTCATACTGGTGAAAAGTCATTTTCATGCTTGACCTGTGGAAAAAGTTTTAGGCATAAATCGGCTTTAACTCAGCACATTAGGATTCACACAGGTGAAAAGCCATTTTCATGTGTGAACTGTGGAAAAAGTTTTATTCGAAAACAGGATTTAACTCAGCACATGATGATTCACACTGGTGAAAAGCAGTTTACATGTGTGAACTGTGGAAAAAGTTTTATTCAAAAACATGTTTTAACTCAGCACATGATGATTCACACTGGTGAAAAGCCGTTTTCTTGTGTGAGCTGTGGAAAAAGTTTCAGTGAAAAATACAATTTAACTAAGCACATGATGATTCACACGGGTGAAAAGCCGTTTTCATGTGTGTCCTGTGGAAAAAGTTTTATTCGAAAACAGAATTTAACTAAGCACATGAGGATTCACACGGGTGAAAAGCCGTTTTCATGTGTGTCCTGTGGAAAAAGTTTTATTCGAAAACAGGATTTATCTAAGCACATGATGATTCACACTGGTGAAAAGCCGTTTTCATGTGTGACCTGTGGAAAAAGTTTTATTCGAAAACAGGATTTAACTAAGCACATGATGATTCACACAGGTGAAAAGCCTTTTTCATGTGTGAACTGTGGAAAACGTTTTAGGCATAAACCGACTTTAACTCAGCACATGAGAATTCACACGGGTGAAAAGCCGTTTTCATGTGGACATTGTGGAAAAAGCTTTAGTAATAAACAGTGTTTAATTCGGCACATGGCGCGTCACACAGTTGAAAAGCTGTAGAAGTATGTTCCATAAATGTCCTATGTTGTATTTGTTAAATGTGATCATTTTGATCTTCACATTTGGATACTTAGAGATGTTCAACCATGACACATTTTCCTTCATTGATGTTTTATTTTTCTGGTATATTCTGTATCAAAAAACAATAATGATAAACTGTATGTTATTGTATTAACTTACTGTTTATGTCAAACTGTATGTTGTGTGTGTACAACGTGAAGAGCAGAGGGCTCAGCACACAGCCCTGAGGAGTGCCAGTACTGATGCTGATAGATGAAGAGGCTTGGGGGCCCACTGACTATTTCATGCATTAACAGAGTTTGACCGGACATGGACTCCCTTCCAGAACATTCTCACATGATTGGACTTGAGGGATTGATTTGTATTATTCTGTACCATAGAGAGAGTGAGTGGGGTTTATTTTTGTAGTTTTTTAAATCAACAATAGAATGTATATAATGGTTGAGTGTTTTAAAAAAAAAATCTACAAAACAGTATTTGTGTTAATTTTGTGTTTAATGTAAAATGAGATTGAATCTGATTTCATTTCTTTCGAATTATGTTAACCAGTTTTACTCTACCTAATTAAGATATTCAAATAAAAAAAATCATTTGTACTTTAAAGAAATGCAAAATTCACCGCAAACTAATTTTCATGCATTGATTGCACAAAGTACATGTGATTATTTTTAATATTTTGCTTTTTTCTCTTGTTTTAGCTGTAATATTTGGGGCCTGCCATGCAAAGCAATGGCAGGAACCTATTACTATTGTCGGAGAAAGTGTTTCTTTAATTGGGGCCTGCCATGCAAAGCAATAGCAGGAACCTATTACTCTACACCCAACAAGCATCTCTTTAATATTATTGGGGCCTGTTGGGACCTGCCATGCAAAGCAATGGCAGGAACCTATTACTATTGTCGGAGAGAAGCGTCTCTTTAATATTCTTTATTCTTCCGTAACCGTTAATGCGGCTCATACCGCTGGGTGCACACCTACAAATGAGGTATCAAAACGTGCAGAAAATTCACGCCATTGGAGCTATTACTTCTGGTGGGATTTGGGCTTAACGTGGCGACATAATTCGCAAAAAACTACGAAAAAAACCCCATTATAACTCAATGGGACAAATCCTAGAAATACCCTATTTTTGAGGATTTGCTGTGTCGTCACAAATTCACCTAGAAATGCCATTCAAATTTCATTTTGTAGATACGTCTGTGATCTCTTCGAAAGTGAAGACGGCTCGTCGATACCAGTTACGGTTTGTCCACAATTTGCCTCTAAGCGACCCAAAGTTTCTCATTTTTCTTCAAATTAGAGTGACAGCCCATCTCGGTTCATATCTGGGCACAACATTTCTTTCTCTCATCCCTGTAAATGCTCTGAGTGAGGTACAGATATGAATCTCGGGACTATCGCAGAAGACACATTGAACTGTCATACGCTACAAACGCTTTTCGAATATGTATTACGGTTCCCGAACAAGAAGGATTTGTTTCCAATGCTTCTTTTCAGTAAAACGTGTTTGCTCAAACACACTTGTGTGTTTGAGAGCTCAGAGCTCAGAGCTCACACCTGCTGAGACCATTATTTACCATAGCAACGGAACTCAAGAGGCTATTGGCTGCTGGTTAGGACTACGAATACGCATCGCTGTAGTTCTATCTATAGTGGAATACTCAGTTGAAACAGATCAGGACTGAACTGGCCTTTAGAACTAATTGCTGCTTTGGGCTGTATATAACTGATTTAACTCAGTAACTGTTACACATGGGATTAGTTTTAAACTTTAAAATTAAGCATATTGAAAATTTCACAATAAAAGCCCTGAATATTTTTACATGACGTAATTGCTCTTTTTTGGCTTTATTTGACTTTTTCATCCAAAGCACTGTTACACATGCTATTAGTTTGGCCCTTTAAAATGAAGCTTAACAAAAATTTCAAAATAAAAGCCTTGAATATTTTTACATGACATAATTGCTCTTTTTGGCTTTATTTGACTTTTTCATCCAAAGCACTGTTACACATGGTATTAGTTCAGAACTTTAAAATGAAGCATACTGAAAATTTCAAAATAAAAGCCTTGAATATTTTTACATCATGTAATTGCTCTTTTTGGCTTTATATGACTTTTTCATCCAAAGCACTGTTACACATGGAATTAGTTTGGAACTTTAAAATGAAGCATACTGAAAATTTCAAAATAAAAGCCTTGAATATTTTTACATCATGTAATTGCTCTTTTTGGCTTTATTTGACTTTTTCATCCAAAGCACTGTTACACATGGTATTAGTTTGGAACTTTAAAATGGAGCATAATAATAATTTCAAAATAAAAGCCTTGAATATTTTTACATCATGTAATTGCTGTTTTTGGCTTTGTATGACTTTTTCATCCAAAGCACTGTTACACATGGGATTAGTTCGGAACTTTAAAATGAAACATACTGAAAATTTCAAAATAAAAGCCTTGAATATTTTTACATCATGTAATTGCTCTTTTTGGCTTTATTTGACTTTTTCATCCAAAGCACTGTTACACATGGGATTAGTTTGGCCCTTTGAAATGAAGCATACTGAAAATTTCAAAATAAAAGCCTTGAATATTTTTACATCATGTAATTGCTCTTTTTGGCTTTATTTGACTTTTTCATCCAAAGCACTGTTACACATGGTATTACTTTGGCCCTTTGAAATGAAGCATACTGAAAATTTCAAAATAAAAGCCTTGAATATTTTTACATCAGCTACTTGTGTTTTGAGCATTATATAACTATTTTAACCCAAGGACTATTACGCTTGGGATTAGTTTGGCCCTTTGAAATGAAGTTTAACAAAACTTCCAAAATAAAAGCCTCGACAACATTTTAAATCGTACCGAACGGTGCACGTCCGCCTCGCTTAACGTTCTTGCGGTTCTCCGCTTGCCACTGATTACGTCGCAGCATTCTTTAGCGTCGACGCCGATTTGTGGCGTGACGACGCCGGGCCCATGCCTGACGGGCACGCCTTGGCAGGCCCCGGCTAAATTTCTTCCGAAATTTTCTAGTTGGGGCCTGCCATGCAAAGCAATGGCAGGAACCTATTACTCTACACCCAACAAAGTGTCTCTTTATTATAATTCTTTATTTTTCTTCCGTAACCGTTAATGCGGCTCATACCGCTGGGTGCACACCTACAAATGAGGTATCAAAACGTGCCGAAAATTCACGCCATTGGAGCTATTACTTGTGGTGGGATTTGGGCTTAACGTGGCGACATAATTCGCAAAAAACTACGAAAAAAACCCCATTATAACTCAATGGGAAAAATCCTAGAAATACCCTATTTTTGAGGATTTGCTGTGTCGTCACAAATTCACCTAGAAATGCCATTCAAATTTCATTTTGTAGATACGTCTGTGATCTCTTCGAAAGTGAAGACGGCTCGTCGATACCAGTTACGGTTTGTCCACAATTTGCCTCTAAGCGACCCAAACTTTCTCATTTTTGCTCAAATTACAGTGACAGCCGATCTCGGTTCAGATCTGGGCACAACATTTCTTTCTCTCATCACTGTAAATGTTCTGAGTGAGGTACAGATATGAATCTCGGGACTATCGCAGAAGACACATTGAACTGTCATACGCTTAAAACGCTTTTCGAATATGTATTACGGTTCCCGAACAAGAAGGATTTGTTTCCAATGCTTTTTGTCAGTAAAACGTGTTTGCTCTCAAACACACAATTGTGTGTTTCAGAGCTCAGAGCTCACAGCTCACACCTGCTGAGACCATTATTTACCATAGCAACGGATCTCAAGAGGCTATTGGCTGCTGATTTGGACTACGAATACGCATCGCTGTAGTTCTATCTATCCTCAGTTGAAACAGATCAGGACTGAGAACTGGCCTTTAGAACTACCTGCTGCTTTGGGCTGTATATAACTGATTTAACTCAGTAACTGTTACACATGGGATTAGTTTGGAACTTTAAAATTAAGCATACTGAAAATTTCAAAATAAAAGCCTTGAATATTTTACATGACGTAATTGCTCTTTTTGGCTTTATTTGACTTTTTCATCCAAAGCACTGTTACACGTGGTATTAGTTCAGAACTTTAAAATGAAGCATACTGAAAATTTCAAAATAAAAGCCTTGAATATTTTTACATCAGCTACTTGTGTTTTGAGCATTATATAACTATTTTAACCGAAGGACTATTACGCATGGGATTAGTTTGGCCCTTTGAAATGAAGCATCCTGCAAATTTCAAAATAAAAGCCTTGAATATTTTTACATGACGTAATTGCTCTTTTTGGCTTTATTTGACTTTTTCATCCAAAGCACTGTTACACATGGTATTAGTTTGGCCCTTTGAAATGAAGATTAACAAAAATTTCAAAATAAAAGCCTTGAATATTTTTACATCATGTAATTGCTCTTTTTGGCTTTATTTGACTTTTTCATCCAAAGCACTGTTACACGTGGTATTAGTTTGGCCCTTTGAAATGAAGCTTAACAAAAGTTTCAAAAATAAAAGCCTTGAATATTTTTACATGACGTAATTGCTCTTTTTGGCTTTATTTGACTTTTTCATCCAAAGCACTCTTACACGTGGTATTAGTTCGGAACTTTAAAATGAAGCATACTGAAAATTTCAAAATAAAAGCCTTGAATATTTTTACATCAGGTAATTGCTCTTTTTGGCTTTGTATGACTTTTTCATCCAAAGCACTGTTACACATGGGATTCGTTCGGAACTTTAAAATGGAGCATAATAATAATTTCAAAATAAAAGCCTTGAATATTTTTACATCATGTAATTGCGGTTTTTGGCTTTATGTGACTTTTTTATCCAAAGCACTGTTACACAATGGAATAGTTTGGCCCTCTGAAATGAAGCATACTGAAAATTTCAAAATAAAAGCCTTGAATATTTTTACATCATGTAATTGCTCTTTTTCGCCGTATATGACTTTTTCATCCAAAGCACTGTTACACATGGGATTAGTTTGGAACTTTGAAATGGAGCATAATAATAATTTCAAAATAAAAGCCTTGAATATTTTTACATCATGTAATTGCTGTTTTCAGCATTATATGACTATTTTAACCCAAGGACTATTACGCATGGGATTAGTTTGGCCCTTTGAAATGAAGCATACTGAAACTTCCAAAATAAAAGCCTTGACAACATTTTAAATCGTACCGAACGGTGCACGTCCGCCTCGCTTAACGTTCTTGCGGTTCTCCGCGTGCCACTGGTTACGTCGCGGCGTTCTTTGGCGTCGATGCCGATTTGTGGCGTGACGACGCCGGGCCCGAACCCCACGGGCGCGCCTCGGCAGGCCCCGTCTAAATTTCTTCCGAAATTTTCTAGTTATAATTCTTTATTTTTCTTCCGTAACCGTTAATGCGGCTCATACCGCTGCGTGCACACCTACAAATGAGGTATCAAAACGTGCAGAAAATTCACGCCATTGGAGCTATTACTTTTGGTGGGATTTGGGCTTAACGTGGCGACATAATTCGCGAAAAACTACGGAAAAAACCCCATTATAAGTCAATGGGAATAATCCTAGAAATACCCTATTTTTGAGGATTTGCTGTGTCGTCACAAATTCACCTAGAAATGCCATTCAAATTTCATTTTGTAGATACGTCTGTGATCTCTTCGAAAGTGAAGACGGCTCGTCGATACCAGTTACGGTTTGTCCACAATTTGCCTCTAAGCGACCCAAAGTTTCTCATTTTTCTTCAAATTAGAGTGACAGCCGACCTCGGATCAGATCTGGGCACAACATTTCTTTCTCTCATCACTGTAAATGCTCTGAGTGAGGTACAGATATGAATCTCGGGACTATCGCAGAAGACACATTGCCCTCTCATATGCTCGAAACGCTTTTCGAATATGTATTACGGTTCCCGAACAAGAAGGATTTGTTTCCAATGCTTTTTTGTCAGTAAAACGTGTTTGCTCAAACACACTTGTGTGTTTGAGAGCTCAGAGCTCAGAGCTCACACCCTGCTGAGACCATTATTTACCATAGCAACGGAACTCAAGAGGCTATTGGCTGCTGATTTGGACTACGAATACGCATCGCTGTAGTTCTATCTATCCTCAGTTGAAACAGATCAGGACTGAGAACTGGCCTTTAGAACTAATTGCTATAATGGGCTGTATATAACTGATTTAACTCAGTAACTGTTACACATGGGATTAGTTTGGAACTTTAAAATTAAGCATATTGAAAATTTCAAAATAAAAGCCCTGAATATTTTTACATCATGTAATTGCTCTTTTTGGCTTTATTTGACTTTTTCATCCAAAGCACTGTTACACAATGGAATAGTTTGGCCCTCTGAAATGAAGCATACTGAAAATTTCAAAATAAAAGCCTTGAATATTTTTACATCATGTAATTGCTCTTTTTGGCTTTATATGACTTTTTCATTCAAAGTACTGTTACACATGGGATTAGTTCGGACCTTTAAAATGGAGCATAATAATAATTTCAAAATAAAAGCCTTGAATATTTTTACATCAGGTAATTGCTGTTTTTGGCTTTGTATGACTTTTTCATCCGAAGGACTATTACGCATGGGATTAGTTTGGAACTTTAAAATGAAGCATACTGAAAATTTCAAAATAAAAGCCCTGAATATTTTTACATGACGTAATTGCTCTTTTTGGCTTTATTTGACTTTTTCATCCAAAGCACTGTTACACATGGTATTAGTTTGGCCCTTTGAAATGAAGCTTAACAAAAATTTCAAAATAAAAGCCTTGAATATTTTTACATCATGTAATTGCTCTTTTTGGCTTTATTTGACTTTTTCATCCAAAGCACTGTTACACATGGTATTAGTTTGGCCCTTTGAAATGAAGCTTAACAAAAATTTCAAAATAAAAGCCTTGAATATTTTTACATGACGTAATTGCTCTTTTTGGCTTTATTTGACTTTTTCATCCAAAGCACTCTTACACGTGGTATTAGTTCAGAACTTTAAAATGAAGCATACTGAAAATTTCAAAATAAAAGCCTTGAATATTTTACATGAAGTAATTGCTCTTTTTGGCCGTAAATGACTTTTTCATCCAAAGCCATGTTACACATGGGATTAGTTCGGAACTTTAAAATGGAGCATAATAATAATTTGAAAATAAAAGCCTTGAATATTTTTACATCAGGTAATTGCTGTTTTTGGCTTTATGTGACTTTTTCATCCAAAGCACTGTTACACGTGGTATTAGTTTGGCCCTCTGAAATGAAGCATACTGAAAATTTCAAAATAAAAGCCTTGAATATTTTTACATCATGTAATTGCTTTTTTTGGCCGTATATGACTTTTTCATCCACAGCACTGTTACACATGGGATTAGTTTGGAACTTTAAAATGGAGCATAATAATAATTTCAAAATAAAAGCCTTGAATATTTTTACATCATGCAATTGCTGTTTTTGGCTTTGTATGACTTTTTCATCCAAAGCACTGTTACACATGGTATTAGTTTGGCCCTTTGAAATGAAGATTAACAAAAATTTCAAAATAAAAGCCTTGAATATTTTGACATCATGTAATTGCTCTTTTTGGCTTTATTTGACTTTTTCATCCAAAGCACTGTTACACATGGTATTAGTTTGGCGCTTTGAAATGAAGCTTAACAAAAGTTTCAAAATAAAAGCCTTGAATATTTTTACATGACGTAATTGCTCTTTTTGGCTTTATTTGACTTTTTCATCCAAAGCACTGTTACACATGGTATTAGTTTGGCCCTTTTGAAATGAAGCATACTGAAAATTCCAAAATAAAAGCCTTGAATATTTTTACATCAGCTACTTGTGTTTTGAGCATTATACAACTATTTTAACCCAAGGACTATTACGCATGGGATTAGTTTGGCCCTTTGAAATGAAGCATACTGAAACTTCCAAAATAAAAGCCTCGACAACATTTTAAATCGTACCGAACGGTGCACGTCCGCCTCGCTTAACGTTCTTGCGGTTCTCCGCGTGCCACTGGTCACGTCGCGGCGTTCTTTGGCGTCGACGCCGATTTGTGGCGCGACGACGCCGGGCCCGAACCCCACGGGCGCGCCTTGGCAGGCCCCGGCTAAATTTCTTCCGAAATTTTCTAGTCTTCTTTATTTTTCTTTCGTAACCGTTAATGCGGCTCATACCGCTGGGTGCACACCTACAAATGAGGTATCAAAACGTGCAGAAAATTCACGCCATTCCAGCTATTACTTTTGGTGGGATTTGGGCTTAACGTGGCGACATAATTCGCAAAAAACTACGAAAAAACCCCCATTATAAGTCAATGGGAAAAATCCTAGAAATACCCTATTTTTGAGGATTTTCTGTGTCGTCACGAATTCACGTAGAAATGCCATTCAAATTTCATTTTGTAGATACGTCTGTGATCTCTTCGAAAGTGAAGACGGCTCGTCGATACCAGTTACGGTTTGTCCACAATTTGCCTCTAAGCGACCCAAACTTTCTCATTTTTCCTAAAGTTAGAGTGCGTCTCTGGCTGCTTAGAGTGAGAGATGAAGACAACTTTTTCAGCCCAAATCATTTTTGAAATCGCCATCACGCCCACAAATATCGCACGATTAGTATCAAAATCGGTCCTGACATTGATACGCCTGTCTGCTCCGGTAAAATGTTTTCGAAATTTATCTAGACCGTACGGTTTTCTGTCACGGTGCTTCAGAGCAAAGTCATGCGACAGGATTTTCTGAGGCTGTCTGAGGCTCTCTCCCATGTATTTGAATAGAATTTCAGATCTGGGCACAACATTTCTTTCTCTCATCGCTGTAAATGCTCTGAGTGAGGTACAGATATGAATCTCGGGACTATCGCAGAAGACACATAGGCCTCTGATACGCTTTAAACGCTTTTCGAATATGTATTACGGTTCCCAAACAGGAAGGATTTGTTTCCAATGCTTTTTTTCAGTAAAACGTGTTGGCTCAAACACACAATTGTGTGTTTGAGCATGTATGACTCACAGCTCACACCTGCTGAGACCATTATTTACCATGGCAACGGAACTCAAGAGGCTATTGGCTGGTGGTCAGGACTACAAATACGCATCGCTGTAGTTCTATCTATAGTGGAATACTCAGTTGAAACAGAGGTTGACTGAACTGGCCTTTAGAACTAATTGCTGCTATGGGCTGTATATAACTGATTTAACTCAGTAACTGTTACACATGGGATTAGTTTTGAACTTTAAAATTAAGCATATTGAAAATTTCACAATAAAAGCCCTGAATATTTTTACATGACGTAATTGCTCTTTTTGGCTTTATTTGACTTTTTTATCCAAAGCACTGTTACACGTGGTATTAGTTCAGAACTTTAAAATTAAGCATACTGAAAATTTCAAAATAAAAGCCTTGAATATTTTTACATCAGGTAATTGCTCTTTTTGGCTTTATTTGACTTTTTCATCCAAAGCACTGTTACACATGTGATTAGTTCGGAACTTTAAAATGGAGCATAATAATAATTTCAAAATAAAAGCCTTGAATATTTTTACATCATGTTATTGCTCTTTTTGGCTTTATTTGACTTTTTCATCCAAAGCACTGTTACAGGTGGTATTAGTTCGGAACTTTGAAATGAAGCATACTGAAAATTTCAAAATAAAAGCCTTGAATATTTTTACATCATGTCATTGCTCTTTTTGGCTTTATTTGACTTTTTCATCCAAAGCACTATTACACATGGTATTAGTTTGGCCCTTTGAAATGAAGCATACTGACAATTTCAAAATAAAAGCCTTGAATATTTTTACATCATGTTATTGCTCTTTTTGGCTTTATTTGACTTTTTCATCCAAAGCACTGTTACACATGGTATTAGTTTGGCCCTTTGAAATGAAGCATACTGAAAATTTCAAAATAAAAGCCTTGAATACTTTTACATGACGTAATTGCTCTTTTTGGCTTTATTTGACTTTTTCATCCAAAGCACTCTTACACGTGGTATTAGTTCAGAACTTTAAAATGAAGCATACTGAAAATTTCAAAATAAAATATTTTTACATCAGCTACTTGTGTTTTGAGCATTATATAACTATTTTAACCCAAGGACTATTACGCATGGGATTAGTTTGGCCCTTTGAAATGAAGTTTAACAAAACTTCCAAAATAAAAGCCTTGACAACATTTTAAATCGTACCGAATGGTGCGCGTCCGCCTCGCTTAACGTTCTTGCGGTTCTCCGCTTGCCACTGATTACGTTGCGGCGTTCTTTTAGCGTCGACACCAATTTGTGGCGCGACGACGCCGGGCCCGAACCCCACGGGCGCGCCTCGGCAGGCCCGGGCTAAATTTCTTCCGAAATTTTGTTTTTCTAGTTTAATCTGTTCTGCTGCAGCATTTAGATTACTGTATTTTAATGTTGAAACTATTTTTATGTTTATATGTATTTTAGAAAGAAATAAAGGTGTAACATTTCATTTAACATTAAAAGTTTTGAGTTTTCCTTTAGTGTATGTTGTGCCTTATCCTTGAACCCAGTAGATGGTGGTACTACAGTTATACTGGTTGTATCCACTGTGGTTCCTGTAACTGATGGGTTTCCGGTTCAAACTTCCCACATCCATCTCAGTTGTTGAGTCCTTGAGCAAGGCACCAAACCTGCCTTGCCTACTGTTAGTCAGAAGTCCGATGGCGCCCATTGTGTAGCAGCTTCTGTCAGTCTGCCCTAGGGCAGCTGGGCTACAATGTAGCTTACCACCATCAACATGTAAAGCACTTTGGCATCCTCTGCACTAGATAAATCGCTATACATACATTTACCATTGACTAAACACTTGCATTTTGTCTTTTTGTTGTGTTTTGTATTAAACTTGTCCTGTCTGACAGTGTGACACTCAGCATTGCCGAGTACCAAGGTTAAGCCCTAAAGACTTGCACAAGTGGACCATTATGGCTTCCCCCTGATATAATTACATGAAACTTTATTAGAAACTGCTGTGGGTTTATTTTATTAAATTGTAATGAGACGGAGAAGAAAGCTGGAGAGAAAAGAAAGGTGAGAAAAAAGTTTTATAGGAGCCCCCTCCTCTCACCCAACTTGATATAAAGGTGATCACAGAGAGGAGGGAGCCAGAGACCAAACCTGACAGACAGACCAGGCACACAGAGACAAGATCACATGTTCCCATTCTCATGTGTACACCCAGACATTCAAACCCATGTAGATAATGTCAAAATAAACAACAAAAATGGACGCCATACACCCACTTACATTTCTCATACATAGAGATTCAACAACCAACCAGAACCAGGACCACCAGCTTAGGAATCATTCAAACCAAACCCCTATCCCAAGTCACAAACCCAGCCTGCCAACCTAAGGATCCACCTAGTCCCAATGAAGAAGATCCAGCAGACATACAGCGCACCGGGTTGACTGAAAGAACCCCAACCCAAGAAATGGACCGACCAGCCAGCTCAGCGCAATATCCACAACAAGAATACCACCCACAGCCCTGAATCCCAGCCCAGCACCAGGCTGTGGCCACAGATAGGCTAGCAAAGCAATAAATCACAGCCCATACCAACACCAAGACAGACAGACAGCAAACGATACCAGACCCAAAAAAGGGGCCAATCAAAATGCAAACACCAGCCAACACAAGCACTTTCACCACTTCATACACAAATAAGCCAAAAACACAAGCCTCTCAACTTGCCGACTACACCACCAGTAGGAAGGATGCTACAGAAAAGCCAACGCACCAACCGTGAAAAAGGAAGCAGCCCCTCACAGGTCCATAAACATCCAAGCCGCCAAGTGATAAGTAAAAAAGCCAATCCTAACCTGGTACAAGACGATGGTTGTTGTGAAGTCCAACATAATGAGAGCTCAGCGACCCCAACCCTGACAGACCCACACAGAGACAGGCTCACACAGAGACTGCTGGATCATCCAGACACAGAACCACCACCACCCCACTGCGATCCACCTCACAACTGAGGACAAGACGTGGCATAAAGAGCCCAAAACCATGTTGAAAATTCACAGTGCAAACATGCAGTGCATGAACCGGCCCCAAATCCAGACTACATACTGAGCAGAACCCAAGTCTCAGGGTTCAGCCAGGATCCAGGGAAAATACGCCCCCAGAATCCCAAGACTACCCCAGGAACAATACGGCCACCATGCCAGTAACCCATCTCAAGCTGTAAGGAGCCCCAAACTCACCACATGCTGCCGCCAGAAGTCATTCACAGAGTCACTAATGTCCCTCCCCAGATGAGGGCCACAGACCCCAGATGCCCAAAACCTAGACCCGTACCAGCAACAATGTCCCACAGGACAGCCAGGTTCTCCAGAGTCGAGCAATTATGTGTATAAATCCAGATTTTCTTCTTTTAGACAAATAAAAAGAAAGCCATAAAAAATGTAATGTTGATATAAAGTTACATTTGTTAAAATCTGAGGGTTAAAGCATAATTTCTGTCATGAGGGGATTGATCCGCTTGACCCACATACAGAACAAACATGAAGCCGGTGAATCAGTTCAATACAGTTTATTTTGTCCAGAGAATTGAATGAAATGTGAATCTTGTCCCGGAGTCCACTGTATAGGATTGACTGCATCCTGGAGGAGGGAAAGGTGAATGGTGAGTCTGCGTTCTTGAATTGAGACTGAAGGAGAGGATTTAATTACTTACTTGATGAAATGCAGTTAACCTGCCAGGGAGGAAGAAGCGGTGGGGGCTGCTGGAGTCGAGGCTGCTTGTTGGTGGCGTGTGGAGTCTCAGAGTTTGGTGTAGATCGCTGGTGGAGGTGGTGTTGGAGGGCGGACAGGTAATCGAGCAAACGGTGACCAGAGGAGCGAGCCTTCGCCGATTCCCACACAGCAGACCGACCTGAACCGGATCTGGCATTCTGCTGACACATCTGGCAAACCTCTGGCATGGCAAATTGGATGTCAGCCAGACTCAGGAAAGATCTGGCAGTGATGGCACGGTTCACATGAGGCATGCCTCACCTGGGCCAGATCTGTCCAAGCCAAATACGGGTTAGTTACTGAAGTAGTCATGTCACCATGTGACAATTTATTTTGTCATAAATCATTTTAGGAAATCAGTTCTTAAACAAGGTTATACAATTATAATATTTATAATTGATAGAAAAGTTATAATCAATTTATTCACCTCTGTTTATTAGCTCCAATTGAACATTTTCATTAATGGTTGTGCATTCTCAAACATATATACAATAAAATCTTTGATAGGTTTCTCTTTGAAACAAGATGATATTGCAACTTATGCTGTTATTTGTTTCAAATTATATTAACCAGTCTAACTCTAACTATGTAAAAGCTTTATGAAGAAATTTTAAAAAAAGTTTTACTCTATGGAAAATGAAATATTCACTATAAATTAATTTTCATGCATTAATTTTTCTTGATTGTAGAAAATATGGTTGAATATTTTCTTCAATAATTTGTTGTGTCTTTTGTCTTAGTTATATTTTTCTCTGTTCTGCTGCAGCTGTTTTCTATTATAGATTACCATGTTTCTAATGCTGGAACTAATTTAACCTCCACACATAGATATATTATTAGTGTCTTAGAAAGTAAGTAGAACATTTGCCTTTCCTGTGAAAATGTCGTGTTAGTGCTGAATGTTACTGCTGAAAATTGTAGAAACATTTGAGTTCAACTGCAGAACACTTGCTGAAATGAAATGAGTAGAAGCAGCAGGAAAAAGTTAAACAGTGCAAATCTGTCAGCTAAATTGAATAACTTAAAATTACATCCAACATCCCTCCTGAAAACTTTAAATATGGCATAGTAATGCTTGCAAAGGTAAAATATAAGGTCATATATTGAATAATTTCAGTATTAAAGAGAGTAATAGCATTTAACCCATCTAGTGCAGTAGAAAGAAACTACAGTATTATTTAAATACCGGTAGAAAATTCAAATAGATAAAACCGTTAAAAGTCATTTACACTCGACCACCAGCACCGCACAATTAAATGAACAAGCCGGTGCTGATCGGCTCTCAATAAGCCACAGGATGGGCGGAACCAGCAGTAACTCCGAACAAAGCAGCAGCGATCATTGTGGATATACGGAAACTATAGGAAAGGTTCTGATCTGGTGGAGTGAAGAAACTGTGAAACATGTTGCGGGATGTAGGAGATACGAATCAGAAGACAATATTAACTTTGAATTTGTGGAAAATTGGAATACTAATATTGTATTTGTTTTATTTAGATAAAGGGGAAGAAAATGTTTTACGTCTTTCAAAGAGAACTGGCACTGTATGAGAAATCTTTAGATGTGATGATCGTAAGATCCACAAGGTGGCGGTAATGCAATGACATGAATGAACGACAGTCATAAAATCCCAAAGAAGAAGAAGACGAAGAAGATTGGTTGGATGAAAAACTTACTTGGAAAAATCATATTCAAAAAGTAGTGAATAAATGTAAGAGAGTTTTAAATGTAATGAGGTGTTTGGTGGGAAGTGAATGGGGTGCTGAGAGGAAGGCATTGAAATCAATATATACTGGGTTAATAAGGTCTGTATTTGAATATGGAAGTATTGTATTTGGGTCAGCATCAGAAACACTATTAAAAAAATTAGATAGTATTCAGTATCAAGCCTTGAGGTTATGTACAGGAGCAGTTAGAACAACTCCAACGTCAGCTTTGCTAATAGAAATGGGAGAGATGCCACTTAATCTCAGAAGAATACAGTTAAAGTCCAATTATTGGTGTAATTTAAAGGGCCATGATGGATATCATCCCTGTCAAGTCATTTTAAAATCTAGTTGGGAAAAAGAAAAGAAGAAATTAAATTCTTTTGGATGGGAGATAGAAAATGTTATAAAAGATTTTGGTTTATCTGATATAAACATTAGTCAAACAGTTCCTCTTTCACCAGTTTATCCGTCTCTATTTCATAATAATGTTGTTGATTTAACTTTGTTGGAGAAAAGGAAAGGAGAAAACATTTCAGATCCATATTTGGTTCAATCATATTTAGATAGTAAGTACTATGGATATGTCCAAGTTTTTACAGATGCATCTAAAAACTCAAATAGCAGTAATGGGGTAATAGTATGCTCTGATTCAAGTTCTTCATTATATTCATTAAAAAATAATCATGCTATTAGTAGACCGGATCTTTTATTAGAAATTCAGTTAATAACATATAGAATTCAAGTAATGGGGTTATTAGTTATATTTACATGGATACCATCACATATAGGAATAAGAGGGAATGAGTTGGCTGATAAATATGCAAAACAAGCTTCAAAATATAGTGATATTGATATATTAGTTCCATATAGTAGAGAAGAAATCAAATCTATTATTAAACAAAAGGTTAAGGAAAGATGACAGAGACAGTGGGAGGAAGATAGAAATGGTAGATGGCTATACACTATTCAAAGAAAAGTTGGTCCATTGAGGAGAACGGGACGAAATAGAAAAGAGGAAACAGTTATATCTAGGTTGCGTTTTGGACATACAAGGTTAAACAGTAATTTATTTAAAATAGGAAAACATCGAACTGGAAGTTGTGATTTTTGTGGTCAAGAAGAGACAGTAAAACATGTTTTATTGTTCTGTACCAAATATTCTGTTGAGAGAAGGAAATTAGTTAGCCGGTTACAAGAAAATAAATTACAGTTAAATTTACAAGATATTTTGGGAAAAAATTCTAATTCTAAAGATATAAGTTATTTAATTAATTATCTTAAGAAAACAAAATTGATAGAAAAGATTTAAGTGTTGTTATTTTATTATTATTATTATTATTTTATTTATTTATTTATTTATTTATTTATTTATTTATTTATTTATTTTTTTTTTTTTTTTTTATTGTTTTGTTTGTTTTGTTTTGTTTTGAGGGGGGTGTATATAGTTAGCGTCCCGATCCACACTCCATTCCAGTAGATGGCGGTAATGCACCTGAAAGTTGTTTGCCAACCGCCATAAAACAAAAAGAAGAAGAAGAAGAAGAAGAAGAAGAAGAAGAAGAAGAAGAAGAAGAAGAAGAAGATTTTTTTTTTTGATTTTTCACAAAACATTTATTATACAATAAACCTATTTTTGTCACATTATTCCCTTAAATCAAGGCACTAATCAATACATAAAAAATAAATATACATATTCACAATAACAATTTGTTATAAAATAAATCCTTCTGGTCTGAAATGGTGCACAATACATTTTGAAAACCCCACAAGCTTAAAAACCCCGACAAATTCCCAGTGGCTCTGTGGAAACAAAACTCCAACCTCAACCTGGCTTTGACGTTGACCTTCCACAGAGTCACAGCATCAAATTGAGGTCCAGCCTGCATTCTGTCCCGTCGAGTAATATAAATAGCCATTTTGGCTTCGGAAATTAAATAATTTAAAATCCGGGATTTAAAACTAGTGGTTTTACTATGCTGTACTCCATTGATAAAGACAGCATTAGAAAAAACCATATGAAAAAAACTAAAAAAAATCGATAAAAGATTAAAAAAACTAGTTAGCCGTGCACAATCTATAAAAACATGAAAAACACTCTCGGACATCTTGCAAAAAGGACACTCGTTTAAAACCCCAGGACTGATGACAGATAAAAAAGAATTGGTGGCAATGGCTCCGTGAAGGATCCTCCACTGAAGGTCACCAGTCCTTTTCTTGATTGGAGGCTTATACAAGGTTCTCCAGTGAGTTTTCTGTCCTCCGAACTTGCTGTCCCACACACTCACTTCTCTTTTTTGGAGGGTCCTTTTGTTTAAGAGTTTTGTACAGTATCTATACAGTATTTTTGGACCTGTTTTACACAGGTCCATCTTCGAGTCTGTGCTCTGCAGTAAGGGACCACTGTCCTCCTCAAAATCCGGGTCCAGAAACATTTCTGGGAACGGGTCAGTGGATTCCGGCAGGCACTCCTCCTTCTCGTACCATTGTAGGAGCCTCCTCTCCTCGGCGGTCAACCGATTTTTCACCCTCTCCAAGAAGCGCCTCGTCAATCTGACGGACCGTATTCCAATGACCGAGGCAACCTCCTGGGCATTATCAAAGTCCGGTCCGGACGCCTGGATCAGTTGCCGTAGAGTTACCGTTCTGGACTCAGACAACACTTCAGAAAAACCCGGAACGGCATTATCGCTGACATCCAATCTTGCTCCACAGATCAAAGGTTCTTCTAAAAGCCAATACAGAGAGTTATTCTTATCTGGTCTGTGCAATTTAAAAAATGCACACGATCTAAAAACGCTTTGATAAAATTGAGGAATTCCCTTTAACTTTAAAAGGCTAAAATTTGTTAAAAACAGAGCAGCATCCAGCCCTAGAAAATTTACACGTCTCAGAATGCAGCTGGCCACATCCCTCCACACAGGGGATCCTGTTAGATACTTTTGCAGAAACTGCAACCGGAAAACAGCGGCTCTACTGGCCAGGTGGACAAGGCCCTGGCCCCCCTCCTCTCTGGATAAAAACAAAACGGACTGCGGCACCCAGTGATGGTTGTTCCAGAAGAAATTGACCATCTCTGACTGTATTTTTACTAGTAGTCCTGATGGAGGATCTAAAACAGCAAGCTTGTGCCACAATTGTGACGCCACCAAATTATTCAGAACCAGCACTCTTCCTCGATATGACATTTGTTTATGCAACCATTTCCATTTTGCCAGTTTATTCTGTATTTTTTGTTCCAAGTCTTCCCAGTTTCTTTTTACAGTATCCTTTCCACCTAAAAAAACACCAAGATATTTAAAACCGTCTCTCTTCCACTGGAGTCTTTGAGGGAGAACTGGTAGCCCACCGGGCCACTCGCCCACGGCCAAAGCTACGGTCTTTCCCCAGTTCACCTTCGCAGCAGACAAGACGGAGAATTTTTCTATTATCTCGATTAAAATGTTGACATCATGTTGATCTTTAATAAAAACAACAACATCGTCAGCATAGGCGGATAAAATCAACTTGTTGTTAAAACCAGGTAAAACCAGACCATGAATTTCTGAGCGTATTTTCAAGAGAAGGGGTTCCAGGGAGAGTGCGTAGAGCATCCCCGAGAGCGCACAGCCCTGTCGGACGCCTCTACACACTCTAAAAGGGGCACACAGGCTACCGTTGATCTTCAGCACACTCTCAATGTCACTGTACATCACCTGGATCTTGGCGATAAAACCCTCGCCGAACCCAAACCTCCTCATTACTTTCCAGAGGAAGTCGTGTTCGACGCGGTCAAACGCCTTTTCTTGATCTAATGAAATCAAGCCTGTCTGTAAACCCAATGAACTGGAGACTTCCAAAATGTCCCGAATTAGATAGACATTGTCCACCATGGACCTGCCGGGGACGCAGTAGGTCTGGTCCCGGTGGATGACTTGCTCCATGGCTTTCCCTAGTCTCGTGGCCAGAGCCTTCGAAAGGATTTTGTAATCCGTGCAGAGGAGGGACACGGGGCGCCAGTTTTTTATTTCCTGCAGGTCGCCCTTCTTTGGCAGCAGGGTGATGACCGCCCTGCGACAGGATGTGGGGAGCGAACCGGTGGCTAGACTCTCGTTGTACATTTCGAGCATGTCTTGGGCCAGAAGGTCCCAGTAGGCCTTGAAAAACTCGACTGTTAGCCCATCAACGCCCGGGGACTTCTGGCCCTGCATGCTCTGGAGGGCTGTGTGGAGCTCTTGTATGCCCAGCGGGCGCTCCAGATCGGTACTGATCTCCTTATAGATCTGAGGTAGTTCTTCGCAGAACTCCTCCATCATTCTCTCACTCTCATCATATTCGCTCCGGAACAGAGAATGATAAAACTCCACAGCCCTCCTCCTTATCTGCCCCGGTTCGCTCAGGTGCTGCCCCGTGTCCGACAGCAATGAGTGGATCATCTTCCTCTGACCTTGTTTCCTCTCTAGACCAAAGAAAAAGCCAGAGGGAGCATCCATCTCTGTGATGTTCTGCATCCGGGACCTGACCAACGCGCCTTGTACCTTACTCTCCAGCAGGTTGGCTAAAGTTAGCCTTTTTGATTTGAGAGCTTCAAAATACTCTCGATTTCCTGTGGTGTCACTAAGTCGCTCCAAATCCACTATACTCATCTCCAGATCTCTGATAGATTCAGTGATGTCACGAGTGACATTGACAGTGTGCTGCTGACTCAGCAGTCTAATCTGGACCTTCCCATAGTCCCACCACTGTTTGATTGAACTAAAATCAGCCTTTGTTTCTCTAAAACCGGTCCAAAAATAAGTTAAAACCTCTTTAAAACTCTGATCGTATATCAATGCAGAATTAAAATGCCAATACGCACTTCTCGGTAAAATGTTTCTAATAAAAACACTTCCTAAAAGTAACGAATGGTCTGTGAAGGGTACAGGTACGATCTGGCATGTTTTAAACACATTAAAATGATGCTTAAAACAATAAAAACGATCTAAACGAGCTAAAGAGATTTTACCTTCCTTGATGTGGGACCATGTATACTGCCTGAAACCTGCATGCATCCTCCTCCATACATCCACCAGGCTATGAGACGAGACCAGCTGCTTTAAGACATGTTGGGCTGCCGGGTGCGGCTCTGCGTGATTACGATCTAAAAACTCGTTTTCTGTGCAATTAAAATCCCCACCTATAAAAACATAATCTTCAGTCTCACAATTTTCCAATCTTTCCCCAATTTTCTCATAAAAACATTTCTTCTCTGCATTGACGATTGGAGCATAGATGTTAATAAAAACCATGTTAAAAAAATCAAACTTCATCTTTACTAAGAGACACCTCCCTTGTATAACGTGCTCAGTTTCAATAGAAAGTGGGATAAAAGCTTTAGAAAAAACAAAGCCCACTCCTGCATTCTTGGAGGTGCCGTGACTCAGAATCACCTCCCCCCTCCACTCTCTTCTCCAGTCTGCTTCGATCAAAAGATCGCTGTGCGTTTCTTGCAAGAAAATGACATCTATTCTTTTTTGATTCAACATTTGATACACTAATGCCCTTTTTTTTGCCTCCCGCGCCCCGTTAAGATTCAAAGATGCTATCTTAAAAGAATCCATGATGGGTAAAAGGCTAAAGACAACATGCCAAAAACAATTTAAAAAAATTAAAAATATTAAAAAGTTACTGTGCATCATTAAAACTGTTTTCTGGCTTTGGTCATTATTTTCTTTAACCTAAAAACCTCTGTATTTGTAAAACCTGACACCTCTTTGTTTTTTACATAATGCCTCGCAGAGAAATAAAATATTTTTAGATCAGGGAAATAGCTTTCAAGTTTTATTCCTTTTAATCCTTTTGTTTGTTTTAAAAAGGTCTTGAATAATTCTACCGGGTACCTTGGTTCTTTGCTTGCTTGTGACATTGAAACCTCACTGGTGTCGGAAAACCAGCTCTCTTCATCACTGCTCTCCGACACCTCTTTCCTTTCTACAGCTAACTTACTAGCTTGCTTACTAGCCTGTTCAGCAGTAACCACATTTCTCCTTTTGCTTCGCCTCTTTGCTGAATAACAAACCTCTAAATCCATCTCTTTCTCCGCCCCACCCATATCCCTCTCTTCTCCACCTCCTTTAACCGACTTTTCACTATATTTTCCTTCAACCTGTTCATGCGCCTGCACTTCCCCTCTCTCCCCCTTGTCTCCACACACTAGATGTTCCACATCATCCTGCACTCCCTCCTGCTCTTCCTGTACATCACCTCCTCCCCCCTCTACACTCTCACCTGCATCACCAATTGTCCCACCTCCACACACCACCGTGCTCTCATCTTTTTCCGCATACACACTCCTACTACTATCCTCTATTGACCCCTCAACAGTGGCTTCCACCACCACCTCCTCCGCTGCCCCCAAATCCCCCACCGCGGCGTCGGGTTCCCCCGCCGCTTCAGCAGCAGCTGGCTTCTCCGCTGCTGCAGCAGCAGCAAGTTCTCCCTCCACAACAACCTCGCTGCCTGTTCCCCCACTCTGCTCAGCAGCAGCGGGTTGCTGCTTTTCTGAATCCGGCCTGGCCGACTCTGCCTTATCCGGGCACATTTTTATTACGTGGCCCTCCTGTCCACATCCAAAGCATTTCATCTGACCTGATGTTGCAAACAGCACATAATCAAAATCATCCACTCTAACGTGAAACCGCAAATTCATTTCCTCATCTTTTTTATTCAAAATCATGAATAATTGTCTCCGATGAGAAACAACATGTTTCAGTAGCGGTGATTTACACCCGGAAGGGATTTTTTTGATCGGTGACACCACTTTGCCGTGCCTCGACAATTCTTTTATCAAGAACTCATCGCTGATAAAAGGGGGTATATTTGACAACATTATCTTAGTGGCTGGTAGCGTGAGCGGTGTAACTTGTAAAAATAACCCATTCACCGACACACCTTTTTCCACCACCTGTTGTGCATGTTCCACTTTTGCAACAAACAATACCACCGCTCCATTCATTCGTGCCGCCGACCTTATATTCCCGTGTCCAATCATTTCCCCTACAGCCAAACAAACTTCCTCCACGCTGCACGGAGAACCAGCACCCACCTTGATACCGTTCTTCCGTGTCAGCGTGGAGAAAAACCCACCACCGACAACACCCACCATTGTTGCCGTCAGACGCCGGCAAGCCAGGCACGCCCGACGGCCACACCTAAACTAAACGAAAAACCCCCCTAAAACGTGACCAACTAACACAAAAACACAATTAAACAAATGAAAAACAAAACACCTAGTGAAAAACAGTAAGACAAAACAAAGATAGAAAAGTACACACTCGCTCTCTCTCTCACTCTTCTTCCGCTCTCCACTCACCCTCCTCTCACACGAAGAAGAAGATTTTTTTGATTTTTCACAAAACATTTATTATACAATAAACCTATTTTTGTCACATTATTCCCTTAAATCAAGGCACTAATCAATACATAAAAAATAAATATACATATTCACAATAACAATTTGTTATAAAATAAATCCTTCTGGTCTGAAATGGTGCACAATACATTTTGAAAACCCCACAAGCTTAAAAACCCTGACAAATTCCCAGTGGCTCTGTGGAAACAAAACTCCAACCTCAACCTGGCTTTGACGTTGACCTTCCACAGAGTCACAGCATCAAATTGAGGTCCAGCCTGCATTCTGTCCCGTCGAGTAATATAAATAGCCATTTTGGCTTCGGAAATTAAATAATTTAAAATCCGGGATTTAAAACTAGTGGTTTTACTATGATGTGCTCCATTGATAAAGACAGCATTAGAAAAAACCATATGAAAAAAACTAAAAAAAGTCGATAAAAGATTAAAAAAACTAGTTAGCCGTGCACAATCTATAAAAACATGAAAAACACTCTCGGACATCTTGCAAAAAGGACACTCGTTTAAAACCCCAGGACTGATGACAGATAAAAAAGAATTGGTGGCAATGGCTCCGTGAAGGATCCTCCACTGAAGGTCACCAGTCCTTTTCTTGATTGGAGGCTTATACAAGGTTCTCCAGTGAGTTTTCTGTCCTCCGAACTTGCTGTCCCACACACTCACTTCTCTTTTTTGGAGGGTCCTTTTGTTTAAGAGTTTTGTACAGTATCTATACAGTATTTTTGGACCTGTTTTACAGAGGTCCATCTTCGAGTCTGTGCTCTGCAGTAAGGGACCACTGTCCTCCTCAAAATCCGGGTCCAGAAACATTTCTGGGAACGGGTCAGTGGAATCCGGCAGGCACTCCTCCTTCTCGTACCATTGTAGGAGCCTCCTCTCCTCGGCGGTCAACCGATTTTTCACCCTCTCCAAGAAGCGCCTCGTCAATCTGACGGACCGTATTCCAATGACCGAGGCAACCTCCTGGGCATTATCAAAGTCCGGTCCGGACGCCTGGATCAGTTGCCGTAGAGTTACCGTTCTGGACTCAGACAACACTTCAGAAAAACCCGGAACGGCATTATCGCTGACATCCAATCTTGCTCCACAGATCAAAGGTTCTTCTAAAAGCCAATACAGAGAGTTATTCTTATCTGGTCTGTGCAATTTAAAAAATGCACACGATCTAAAAACGCTTTGATAAAATTGAGGAATTCCCTTTAACTTTAAAAGGCTAAAATTTGTTAAAAACAGAGCAGCATCCAGCCCTAGAAAATTTACACGTCTCAGAATGCAGCTGGCCACATCCCTCCACACAGGGGATCCTGTTAGATACTTTTGCAGAAACTGCAACCGGAAAACAGCGGCTCTACTGGCCAGGTGGACAAGGCCCTGGCCCCCCTCCTCTCTGGATAAAAACAAAACGGACTGCGGCACCCAGTGATGGTTGTTCCAGAAGAAATTGACCATCTCTGACTGTATTTTTACTAGTAGTCCTGATGGAGGATCTAAAACAGCAAGCTTGTGCCACAATTGTGACGCCACCAAATTATTCAGAACCAGCACTCTTCCTCGATATGACATTTGTTTATGCAACCATTTCCATTTTGCCAGTTTATTCTGTATTTTTTGTTCCAAGTCTTCCCAGTTTCTTTTTACAGTATCCTTTCCACCTAAAAAAACACCAAGATATTTAAAACCGTCTCTCTTCCACTGGAGTCTTTGAGGGAGAACTGGTAGCCCACCGGGCCACTCGCCCACGGCCAAAGCTACGGTCTTTCCCCAGTTCACCTTCGCAGCAGACAAGACGGAGAATTTTTCTATTATCTCGATTAAAATGTTGACATCATGTTGATCTTTAATAAAAACAACAACATCGTCAGCATAGGCGGATAAAATCAACTTGTTGTTAAAACCAGGTAAAACCAGACCATGAATTTCTGAGCGTATTTTCAAGAGAAGGGGTTCCAGGGAGAGTGCGTAGAGCATCCCCGAGAGCGCACAGCCCTGTCGGACGCCTCTACACACTCTAAAAGGGGCACACAGGCTACCGTTGATCTTCAGCACACTCTCAATGTCACTGTACATCACCTGGATCTTGGCGATAAAACCCTCGCCGAACCCAAACCTCCTCATTACTTTCCAGAGGAAGTCGTGTTCGACGCGGTCAAACGCCTTTTCTTGATCTAATGAAATCAAGCCTGTCTGTAAACCCAATGAACTGGAGACTTCCAAAATGTCCCGAATTAGATAGACATTGTCCACCATGGACCTGCCGGGGACGCAGTAGGTCTGGTCCCGGTGGATGACTTGCTCCATGGCTTTCCCTAGTCTCGTGGCCAGAGCCTTCGAAAGGATTTTGTAATCCGTGCAGAGGAGGGACACGGGGCGCCAGTTTTTTATTTCCTGCAGGTCGCCCTTCTTTGGCAGCAGGGTGATGACCGCCCTGCGACAGGATGTGGGGAGCGAACCGGTGGCTAGGCTCTCGTTGTACATTTCGAGCATGTCTTGGGCCAGAAGGTCCCAGTAGGCCCTGAAAAACTCGACTGTTAGCCCATCAACGCCCGGGGACTTCTGGCCCTGCATGCTCTGGAGGGCTGTGTGGAGCTCTTGTATGCCCAGCGGGCGCTCCAGATCGGTACTGATCTCCTTATAGATCTGAGGTAGTTCTTCGCAGAACTCCTCCATCATTCTCTCACTCTCATCATATTCGCTCCGGAACAGAGAATGATAAAACTCAACAGCCCTCCTTCTTATCTGCCCCGGTTCGCTCAGGTGCTGCCCCGTGTCCGACAGCAATGAGTGGATCATCTTCCTCTGACCTTGTTTCCTCTCTAGACCAAAGAAAAAGCCAGAGGGAGCATCCATCTCTGTGATGTTCTGCATCCGGGACCTGACCAACGCGCCTTGTACCTTACTCTCCAGCAGGTTGGCTAAAGTTAGCCTTTTTGATTTGAGAGCTTCAAAATACTCTCGATTTCCTGTGGTGTCACTAAGTCGCTCCAAATCCACTATACTCATCTCCAGATCTCTGATAGATTCAGTGATGTCACGAGTGACATTGACAGTGTGCTGCTGACTCAGCAGTCTAATCTGGACCTTCCCATAGTCCCACCACTGTTTGATTGAACTAAAATCAGCCTTTGTTTCTCTAAAACCGGTCCAAAAATAAGTTAAAACCTCTTTAAAACTCTGATCGTATATCAATGCAGAATTAAAATGCCAATACGCACTTCTCGGTAAAATGTTTCTAATAAAAACACTTCCTAAAAGTAACGAATGGTCTGTGAAGGGCACAGGTACGATCTGGCATGTTTTAAACACATTAAAATGATGCTTAAAACAATAAAAACGATCTAAACGAGCTAAAGAGATTTTACCTTCCTTGATGTGGGACCATGTATACTGCCTGAAACCTGCATGCATCCTCCTCCATACATCCACCAGGCTATGAGACGAGACCAGCTGCTTTAAGACATGTTGGGCTGCCGGGTGCGGCTCTGCGTGATTACGATCTAAAAACTCGTTTTCTGTGCAATTAAAATCCCCACCTATAAAAACATAATCTTCAGTCTCACAATTTTCCAATCTTTCCCCAATTTTCTCATAAAAACATTTCTTCTCTGCATTGACGATTGGAGCATAGATGTTAATAAAAACCATGTTAAAAAAATCAAACTTCATCTTTACTAAGAGACACCTCCCTTGTATAACGTGCTCAGTTTCAATAGAAAGCGGGATAAAAGCTTTAGAAAAAACAAAGCCCACTCCTGCATTCTTGGAGGTGCCGTGACTCAGAATCACCTCCCCCCTCCACTCTCTTCTCCAGTCTGTTTCGATCAAAAGATCGCTGTGCGTTTCTTGCAAGAAAATGACATCTATTCTTTTTTGATTCAACATTTGATACACTAATGCCCTTTTTTTTTCCTCCCGCGCCCCGTTAAGATTCAAAGATGCTATCTTAAAAGAATCCATGATGGGTAAAAGGCTAAAGACAACATGCCAAAAACAATTTAAAAAAATTAAAAATATTAAAAAGTTACTGTGCATCATTAAAACTGTTTTCTGGCTTTGGTCATTATTTTCTTTAACCTAAAAACCTCTGTATTTGTAAAACCTGACACCTCTTTGTTTTTTACATAATGCCTCGCAGAGAAATAAAATATTTTTAGATCAGGGAAATAGCTTTCAAGTTTTATTCCTTTTACTCCTTTTGTTTGTTTTAAAAAGGTCTTGAATAATTCCACCGGGTACCTTGGTTCTTTGCTTGCTTGTGACATTGAAATCTCACTGGTGTCGGAAAACCAGCTCTCTTCATCACTGCTCTCCGACACCTCTTTCCTTTCTACAGCTAACTTGCCAGTTTATTCTGTATTTTTTGTTCCAAGTCTTCCCAGTTTCTTTTTACAGTATCCTTTCCACCTAAAAAAACACCAAGATATTTAAAACCGTCTCTCTTCCACTGGAGTCTTTGAGGGAGAACTGGTAGCCCACCGGGCCACTCGCCCACGGCCAAAGCTACGGTCTTTCCCCAGTTCACCTTCGCAGCAGACAAGACGGAGAATTTTTCTATTATCTCGATTAAAATGTTGACATCATGTTGATCTTTAATAAAAACAACAACATCGTCAGCATAGGCGGATAAAATCAACTTGTTGTTAAAACCAGGTAAAACCAGACCATGAATTTCTGAGCGTATTTTCAAGAGAAGGGGTTCCAGGGAGAGTGCGTAGAGCATCCCCGAGAGCGCACAGCCCTGTCGGACGCCTCTACACACTCTAAAAGGGGCACACAGGCTACCGTTGATCTTCAGCACACTCTCAATGTCACTGTACATCACCTGGATCTTGGCGATAAAACCCTCGCCGAACCCAAACCTCCTCATTACTTTCCAGAGGAAGTCGTGTTCGACGCGGTCAAACGCCTTTTCTTGATCTAATGAAATCAAGCCTGTCTGTAAACCCAATGAACTGGAGACTTCCAAAATGTCCCGAATTAGATAGACATTGTCCACCATGGACCTGCCGGGGACGCAGTAGGTCTGGTCCCGGTGGATGACTTGCTCCATGGCTTTCCCTAGTCTCGTGGCCAGAGCCTTCGAAAGGATTTTGTAATCCGTGCAGAGGAGGGACACGGGGCGCCAGTTTTTTATTTCCTGCAGGTCGCCCTTCTTTGGCAGCAGGGTGATGACCGCCCTGCGACAGGATGTGGGGAGCGAACCGGTGGCTAGACTCTCGTTGTACATTTCGAGCATGTCTTGGGCCAGAAGGTCCCAGTAGGCCCTGAAAAACTCGACTGTTAGCCCATCAACGCCCGGGGACTTCTGGCCCTGCATGCTCTGGAGGGCTGTGTGGAGCTCTTGTATGCCCAGCGGGCGCTCCAGATCGGTACTGATCTCCTTATAGATCTGAGGTAGTTCTTCGCAGAACTCCTCCATCATTCTCTCACTCTCATCATATTCGCTCCGGAACAGAGAATGATAAAACTCAACAGCCCTCCTTCTTATCTGCCCCGGTTCGCTCAGGTGCTGCCCCGTGTCCGACAGCAATGAGTGGATCATCTTCCTCTGACCTTGTTTCCTCTCTAGACCAAAGAAAAAGCCAGAGGGAGCATCCATCTCTGTGATGTTCTGCATCCGGGACCTGACCAACGCGCCTTGTACCTTACTCTCCAGCAGGTTGGCTAAAGTTAGCCTTTTTGATTTGAGAGCTTCAAAATACTCTCGATTTCCTGTGGTGTCACTAAGTCGCTCCAAATCCACTATACTCATCTCCAGATCTCTGATAGATTCAGTGATGTCACGAGTGACATTGACAGTGTGCTGCTGACTCAGCAGTCTAATCTGGACCTTCCCATAGTCCCACCACTGTTTGATTGAACTAAAATCAGCCTTTGTTTCTCTAAAACCGGTCCAAAAATAAGTTAAAACCTCTTTAAAACTCTGATCGTATATCAATGCAGAATTAAAATGCCAATACGCACTTCTCGGTAAAATGTTTCTAATAAAAACACTTCCTAAAAGTAACGAATGGTCTGTGAAGGGCACAGGTACGATCTGGCATGTTTTAAACACATTAAAATGATGCTTAAAACAATAAAAACGATCTAAACGAGCTAAAGAGATTTTACCTTCCTTGATGTGGGACCATGTATACTGCCTGAAACCTGCATGCATCCTCCTCCATACATCCACCAGGCTATGAGACGAGACCAGCTGCTTTAAGACATGTTGGGCTGCCGGGTGCGGCTCTGCGTGATTACGATCTAAAAACTCGTTTTCTGTGCAATTAAAATCCCCACCTATAAAAACATAATCTTCAGTCTCACAATTTTCCAATCTTTCCCCAATTTTCTCATAAAAACATTTCTTCTCTGCATTGACGATTGGAGCATAGATGTTAATAAAAACCATGTTAAAAAAATCAAACTTCATCTTTACTAAGAGACACCTCCCTTGTATAACGTGCTCAGTTTCAATAGAAAGCGGGATAAAAGCTTTAGAAAAAACAAAGCCCACTCCTGCATTCTTGGAGGTGCCGTGACTCAGAATCACCTCCCCCCTCCACTCTCTTCTCCAGTCTGCTTCGATCAAAAGATCGCTGTGCGTTTCTTGCAAGAAAATGACATCTATTCTTTTTTGATTCAACATTTGATACACTAATGCCCTTTTTTTTTCCTCCCGCGCCCCGTTAAGATTCAAAGATGCTATCTTAAAAGAATCCATGATGGGTAAAAGGCTAAAGACAACATGCCAAAAACAATTTAAAAAAATTAAAAATATTAAAAAGTTACTGTGCATCATTAAAACTGTTTTCTGGCTTTGGTCATTATTTTCTTTAACCTAAAAACCTCTGTATTTGTAAAACCTGACACCTCTTTGTTTTTTACATAATGCCTCGCAGAGAAATAAAATATTTTTAGATCAGGGAAATAGCTTTCAAGTTTTATTCCTTTTACTCCTTTTGTTTGTTTTAAAAAGGTCTTGAATAATTCCACCGGGTACCTTGGTTCTTTGCTTGCTTGTGACATTGAAATCTCACTGGTGTCGGAAAACCAGCTCTCTTCATCACTGCTCTCCGACACCTCTTTCCTTTCTACAGCTAACTTACTAGCTTGTTTACTAGCCTGTTCAGCAGTAACCACATTTCTCCTTTTGCTTCGCCTCTTTGCTGAATAACAAACCTCTAAATCCATCTCTTTCTCCGCCCCACCCATATCCCTCTCTTCTCCACCTCCTGTAACCGACTTTTCACTATATTTTCCTTCAACCTGTTCATGCGCCTGCACTTCCCCTCTCTCCCCCTTGTCTCCACACACTAGATGTTCCACATCATCCTGCACTCCCTCCTGCTCTTCCTGTACATCACCTCCTCCCCCCTCTACACTCTCACCTGCATCACCAATTGTCCCACCTCCACACACCACCGTGCTCTCATCTTTTTCCGCATACACACTCCTACTACTATCCTCTATTGACCCCTCAACAGTGGCTTCCACCACCACCTCCTCCGCTGCCCCCAAATCCCCCACCGCGGCGTCGGGTTCCCCCGCCGCTTCAGCAGCAGCTGGCTTCTCCGCTGCTGCAGCAGCAGCAAGTTCTCCCTCCACAACAACCTCGCTGCCTGTTCCCCCACTCTGCTCAGCAGCAGCGGGTTGCTGCTTTTCTGAATCCGGCCTGGCCGACTCTGCCTTATCCGGGCACATTTTTATTACGTGGCCCTCCTGTCCACATCCAAAGCATTTCATCTGACCTGATGTTGCAAACAGCACATAATCAAAATCATCCACTCTAACGTGAAACCGCAAATTCATTTCCTCATCTTTTTTATTCAAAATCATGAATAATTGTCTCCGATGAGAAACAACATGTTTCAGTAGCGGTGATTTACACCCGGAAGGGATTTTTTTGATCGGTGACACCACTTTGCCGTGCCTCGACAATTCTTTTATCAAGAATTCATCGCTGATAAAAGGGGGTATATTTGACAACATTATCTTAGTGGCTGGTAGCGTGAGCGGTGTAACTTGTAAAAATAACCCATTCACCGACACACCTTTTTCCACCACCTGTTGTGCATGTTCCACTTTTGCAACAAACAATACCACCGCTCCATTCATTCGTGCCGCCGACCTTATATTCCCGTGTCCAATCATTTCCCCTACAGCCAAACAAACTTCCTCCACGCTGCACGGAGAACCAGCACCCACCTTGATACCGTTCTTCCGTGTCAGCGTGGAGAAAAACCCACCACCGACACCACCCACCATTGTTGCCGTCAGACGCCGGCAAGCCAGGCACGCCCGACGGCCACACCTAAACTAAACGAAAAACCCCCCTAAAATGTGACCAACTAACACAAAAACACAATTAAACAAATGAAAAACAAAACACCTAGTGAAAAACAGTAAGACAAAACAAAGATAGAAAAGTACACACTCGCTCTCTCTCTCACTCTTCTTCCGCTCTCCACTCACCCTCCTCTCACACGAAGAAGAAGAAGAAGAAGAAGAAGAAGAAGAAGAAGAAGAAGAAGAAGAAGATTTTTGATTTTTAACACAACATTTATTAAACAATAAAAATCAAATCAAACAATCAGCAGCACAATAACTGTCATTTATAATAATAATTTGTTATATTCTAATTCGTTCTGTTCTGAAATGGAACACAGTCTGTTTTCAAACCCCCACAGGTCCACAAACTCTTTGAGGTTCCCGGTAGCTTTGTAAAAACAAAACTCCAGCCTCAGTCTGGCTTTCACGTTAATCTTCCACACATCAATAATACTCAAATGAGGTCCAGCCTGCATCTTATCACGTCGAGTTAAATAAATAGCCATCTTGGCTTCTGATAATAAATAATTTAAAATCCGTGACTTAAATCTTGTGGCTTTACTGTGAGGAAACCCATTAATAAAAACAGAACTGGTGAAAACTACACTAAAAAGACTAAAAAATGTCGACAGCACAGTGAAAAACACAGGTAATCGTGCACAATCTATAAAAACATGAAAAACACTCTCAGATAACCTGCAGAAAGGACACTCATTCACCACGCCGGGACTGATGATCGCCAAAAACGAGGTTGTGGCAATGGCACCGTGCAGTATCCTCCACTGCATATCGCCAGTCCTTTTTCGTATTGGAGGCTTGTACAAAGTCCTCCATTGTGGCCGAGATCCTCCGAATCTGTCGGTCCACACGCTAACGGGCCTTCTGTACAGAGTCCTTTTGTTCAGAATCTTAATGTAGCATCTGTACAGTACTTTCGAGTCTGTCTTACACAGATCCAGTTTGTTCCCCTTAAGGAGGGGGCCGCCGTCTTCTTCAAAGTCCGGATCTAAAAGCACATCTGGAAAAGAATCAGACGGATCCGGATGACACTCCTCTGCGACGTACCGCTGCAGGAGTCGTCTCTCCTCAGCCGTCAGGCGCTCTCTCACTCTTTCCAGAAAACGTCGCGTAAATCTGGCAGACCGGACCCCCAACGTCGAAGCGACCTCTTGGACGTTTTCAAAGTCCGGTCCAGCCACCTGTATCAGGTGCTGCAGGGTCACTGTTCCGGCCCTGGACAGCATTCCAGCGACACCCGGCACTGTGCTGTCTGCTACATCCAGCCGTGCGCCGCACACTAAGGGCTCCTCTAAAAGCCAATACAGTGAATCATTCGTGTTTGATCTGTGTAAGTTAAAAAAGGCACACGATTTAAAAACACTCTGATAAAACAGGGGTAGCCCTTTTAACTTTAAAAAACTAAAATCAGTCAAAAACAAAGCAGCATCCAGCCCAAGAAAGTTCACACGTCTAAGAATGCAACTGGCCACATCTTTCCACACAGGAAATCTCGTCAAATACTTCTGTACAAACTGTAAACGAAATGTCGCCGTTCTACTAGCCAGGTGGACAAGGCCCTGACCCCCCTCCTCTCTCGGTAAAAACAACACAGATTGCGGCACCCAGTGTAGACCGTTCCAGAAGAACTTAACCATCTCTGCCTGGACCTTCATAAGTAGGCCGGATGGTGGGTCCAACACCGCCAGTTTATGCCACAGCTGGGAAGCGACAAGATTATTCAATACAAGCACTCTGCCTCGATACGACATCTGCGAGTGCAACCACTTCCACTTTGACAGTTTGTTTTGTATTTTTTGTTCAGTGTTTTCCCAGTTCTTTTTTACAATTTCTGTACTGCCTAAAAATACACCAAGGTACTTAAAACCATCTCTTTTCCATATCAAACCTTGAGGGAGAACCGGGAGCCCCGTGGACCACTCACCGACAGCCAGGGCTTCGCTCTTGCCCCAGTTCACCCTCGCAGCAGATAAAACAGAGAACTGGTCCGTAATCTTGGTTAAAACACTGATATCCTGTTGGTCTCTAATAAAAACAACAACATCATCAGCATAAGCAGATAAAACCCTATTGTTTATAAAACCAGGTAAAACCAAACCATGAACATTTGAGCGAATTTTCCGGAGGAGGGGTTCCAGGGAGAGTGCATAGAGCATCCCCGACAGCGCACAGCCCTGTCGGACGCCTCTACGCACCCTAAAAGGAGCACACAGGCTACCGTTGACCTTCAACACACTTTCAATGCCACTGTACAGCACCTGGATCATGGCGATCAGACCCTCGCCGAACCCAAACCTCCCCATGGTTTTCCAGAGGAAGCCGTGTTCAACGCGGTCAAACGCCTTTTCTTGATCCAATGAAATCAAGCCAGTCTGTAAACCCAATGAACCAGAGACCTCCAAAACATCCCGAATTAGGTAAATGTTATCTACCATGGACCTGCTGGGGACGCAATAAGTCTGATCCCGGTGGATGACCTGCTCCATAGCTTTCCCTAACCTGGTGGCCAGGGCCTTGGAGAGGATCTTATAATCGGTGCAGAGGAGGGACACGGGGCGCCAGTTCTTTATTTCCTGCAAGTTGCCCTTCTTGGGCAGCAGGGTGATTACCGCCCTGCGGCACGACAGGGGGAGTGAGCCGGTTTGCAGACTTTCGGTGTACACCTCAAGCAAGTCTTGGGCCAGAAGGTCCCAGTAGGCCTTATAGAACTCTACAGTGAGCCCGTCAACGCCCGGGGACCTCTGACCCTGCATACTAAGGAGAGCGGCGTGGAGCTCCTGGAGCCCCAGAGGGCGTTCCAGGTCAGCGTTAGTCTCCTCAGAGACCTGAGGCAGTTTACTACAAAACTCCTCATACAATTCCTCATCTTCCTCGTACTCACTACGATATAGGGAACTGTAGAACTCCACCGCCCTCCTCCTGATCTGTCCTGGCTCACTCAGTTGCTGCCCCGCGTCCGACATCAACGAATGTATCTGCTTCCTCTGCCCGTGTTTCCTCTCCAAGCCGAAGAAAAAGCTGGAGGGAGCATCCATCTCTGCGATGTTCTGCACCCGAGATCTGACCAATGCGCCTTGGACTTTATTCTCCAACAGGTTGGCTAAGACTAGCCTTTTAGATTTAAGAGCTTCAATATACTCTCGATTTCCAGTGGAGTCACTAAGGCGTTCTAAGTCCACAATGTTCATCTCCAGATCTCTAATAGATCCGGTGATGTCTCGAGTGGCATTAACAGTGTGTTGTTGACTCAGCAGCTTAATTTGGACCTTCCCATAATCCCACCATTGTCTCAGACAGGTAAAATCAGACTTTTTCTGTCTAAAACCAATCCAAAAATGACATAAAACTTCCTTAAAACTACAGTCATGAGTTAAAATCGAATTAAAATGCCAGTACGCGCTTTTAGGTAAGATGTTTCTAATAAACACAGCACCTAGGAGCAACGAATGATCTGTGAAGGCAACCGGCACAATCTGACATGTTCTAAACACATTAAAATGATGTTTAAAACAATAAATACGATCAAGTCTAGCTAAAATGATACGGTTCTCTTTAATGTGGGACCATGTGTACTGCCTGGAGCCTGCGTGCATCCTTCTCCATACATCCACCAGGCCGTGAGATGAGACCAGCTGCCTCAAAACGTGTTGGGCTGCCGGATGAGGCTCTGCATGGTTTCGATCTAAAACATCATTTTCAGTGCAATTAAAATCCCCACCTATAAAAACATAATCCTCTGACCCACAATCTCCCAACCTTTCCCCAATTTTCTCAAAAAAACGCCTTTTCTCTGTATTGACAATGGGAGCATAAACATTAATAAAAACCAGGCTAAAATGATCAAAACAAGCTCTAACTAAAAGACACCTCCCCTGAACAACATGTTCAATGTCCATGGAATTCGGGGTGAAAGCTTTGGAGAAGAGGAAGCCTACTCCCGCACTCTGTGAGGTGCCGTGGCTCAACACCACCTCTCCTCCCCACTCTCTACCCCAGTCCGTTTCAGTATTACAATCACTATGTGTTTCTTGCAAATAAATGATGTCAATCTTTTTCTGGTTCATCATTTGATAAATTAATGCCCGTTTTCCCGCCTCCCTTGCCCCATTAAGATTTAAAGATGCCACTTTAAAAGAATCCATCCTGGGTAGGGGGTTAAAAAAAAACACACAACAAACTAAGGAAAAAAATGAAATCATGTCATACATCATAATGCTCAGAATTGTTTTCTGACCTTAGACATTATTTTTTTCAGTCTAAACACTTCTGTGTCCGCAAAACCGGACAACTCTCTGTTCCTTATGTGATATCGGGCAGAAAAATAAAACATTCTCAGATTTGGAAAATAACTCTCGAGTTTAACACCTTTCAAGCCTTTCGTTTGGCGTAAAAAGATGCGAAAAGCCTCAACAGGGTATCTCGGTTCTTTGGTACTTGACTGAGTAACCGATACATCGCTGGTGTCTGAAAACCAGCTCTCAGCATCACTGCTGTCTGACCCGTCTTTTTTGTCTGCAGTTAGCTTGCAGGCCTGTTTGCTAGCTTGTGCAGCAGCCACCACGTTCTTTCTTTTGCTCCTTCTTTTTATTGGGGCAGAAGCTTCCACCTCTCTCTCATCATCTGTCAGTCCTTTCTCTTTCTCCACTACATCTCCCTCCACCCCCTCTACACTACTCTTTCCTTCATCCTGTTCATCTACCTGCATTTCTCTCTGTTCACCCTGAGCTCCACCCGCTAACTGTTCCTTCTCACCCCTCACCCTTTCCTGCTCTCTCTGCTCACTATCTTTCTGTACTCCTTCACCTTTCTCACCATTCTCACCGTCACCACTCAACACACTGCTCTCATTAATGTTCTCACACACACTCATTTCTACCGTGCTATCAGTCCCAACAATGCTGTCAACATCCTCTCTTACCACCACCGCAGGTACTTCTGCGTCAGCAGTGGGCTCCCCCTCCGCTACTGACGCGGGTCCACCCGCGTCAGTAGCGGAATCCTCCGCCGCCGTAGCCTCACCCAGTGGCTCTCTGTCCCGCTCAGCAGCAGCAGCAGCAGGCTGCTGCTGCTGCTGCTCTGCTGAAGCCGGCTGGGCCGGCTCGGCTCTGCCTGGACACATTTTTATAATGTGGCCTTCCTGACCGCACCCAAAGCACTTCATATGTGACGAAGTAGCAAACAACACATAATCAAATCCATCAACTTTAACATGGAACCTTAAATCTAGCTCCTCATCCCTCCTATTCAATAACATAAACAGCTGTCGTCTGTGCGACACAACATGTTTAAGCAGAGGTGACTTACAACCAGATAAAACCTTCCGAATCGGCGACACCACTTTTCCGTGTCGTGACAGTTCTTTAATTAAAAACTCGTCACTAATGAACGGAGGAACGTTTGAAAGTGTAATTTTAGTCGCCGGTAAAGTTAAAGGTGAAACGTGCAAAAACAAGCCATTAACAGAAACGCCCACCTCCACCAAGTGCTGAGCCTGTTCCACCTTTTCAACAAACAAAACAACCGCCCCGTTCATCCTAGCCGCCGATTTAATTGCCCCATACCCAATGTCTTTACCCACCGCCAAACAGACGTCCTCCACGCTGCACGGAGAACCGGCACCCACCTTGATACCGTTCTTCCGTGTCAGCGTGGAGGACAAAACATTCCCAGCACCAACCACCATGGCGTCCGAAGACGCCGGCCTGACGGCCACACCCGAACCCACAAAAAACCCCTTAAAACGTGACGAAAACTAAACGAATTTACAGATAAAACAAGTAACACAAATACCCAGTGAAAACAGTAAGAAAAAACAAAGATAGAAAGTATACAATCACTCGCTCAATCGCTCTTCTTCCGCTCTCCACTCACCCTCCTCTCACACGAAGAAGAAGAAGAAGAAAATGGCGCATGGTCTGTTTGGTTGAATGTTCGACTGTTTCTCTAAACGAGTTTATCAACGAGCCGTTAACTGCTGCTGAAGAAACATTCACAGAGTTTAAAGAAATCATCGTCAAGTCGGAGGAAGAGATGGATGATCATCGCAGACTGCTGGATTTCTCCCGGAGGCCCCAGATAATCTTACACCGAATAGGTAGGAACCAGCAGCGTTTGGATGCAGGTTAAGGTCTAAATGTCTGCACCTTTCTGTATGAGGATCATTTTAGTAAATGTTCTTTTCCCGTATAAATGTTTTGTTAACCGGTAAATGAACGCAGGAATCACAATTACGCTGTGAAAATGGCTTATTGATGTAGAAATAAAATGACCTTTTTATGGCTTTTCCTCCTTTAACTAATCAAACTTACTTTTGAAAACGGGAGAAATGTGAACAATGCAGCGCAAGGTTAGTAAAGCAAACAGCATGAAACAATAATAGTGTGTTAGTAGCTGTAAAATGTAATAATTTGTAATAAATAAATTGTAGTGGCGATTGTTTGTCAAACCAAACATCCTATAAAAGTTCAGTCAACAAGCCACTGCTGCACTGAGGTGATGCTTCGTACGAAGGTAAAAGAAGTTCAATGTCCAAAAAACTTGAAGATTGCTTTTATAGTTTATTTTTTCCAGTTTGACAAGCAAATAACAAAGATCAAACTTTACATTAGTGATGTGTTGAGTAATGAAGCGGGTAAGACAGAGAACTCACCTAAACCTGAGCAGTTAAAGTTTTTATTTTTTAGTAATAAATCGTTGTCCCTGGTGACATAGCGAGTAACAAGCCAATCACAACCCTCTTTTCTTTTTGTTTCTAGTTTTCTTTTGGATCCAGCCATTGTTTCATACAACCAGATTAATCAGAATTTATGTATCAGAATCACAAACATTTTAAACTTGTTTATTCATTGTAAAGCTTCATGTTGTTTTCACGTTGCCTATTTTACATATATTGTCCAGTTGATGTCACAGTAGAGCAAATGAAGCACCGCGGTGCATCGGCTCATGAGTCGAATGATTGGATGGAGTTCCTCAGGGCTTCATGAAGCTGCATCTCACCATCACTACTTTTCATTGTTTCCTCTCCTGCTCTGGTCAAAACCCACAGGCCCAACCCAGTGCGTGCTGGTCCTATACCAGTCCCTATACTTACAGAAAATGGACCCACAGTTCTTAATGTCTAACTTACAAAGTAAATAACAAACACAAAGCAACAAAAACTAAACAATTATTAACCTACAAATAAACTCTGTAAATAAACCCCAAAAATATGAAGTGAACTAAAATCAAATTTTAATACAAATAAAAGTAATGATAGTTCCAAAATAAGTAATATCTTGAAATAATAAAATTTACTCGTAAATATTAACAACATATGCAACTATTATTAATTTTATAATAAATAAAAAATATTTAATATCCGTTCATTTGAGAATTCTCCAATTGTCAGCTGGATTTGTCGCCTGATCTGTCTCTCTGTCTACGCTCTTAAATTTTTCGGTGTGGGTTTTTTCATTTATTTCATTTCTGTCGTAAACGATGAACGATTTCTCCCATTTACTTCAATAAAATAACGATTGCTTTTTTCCTCTGTTTTCTTGTCCAGATTGCCTGCAGTGTAACATTTATTACCAGGAGAGGAGATCCACTCTGGACCAGGAGGAGTTGGAACCTCTGCAGGTGAAACAAGAACAGGAAGAGCCAGAAGATCATCAGATAAAAGAAGAGCAGGAGGATCTAAAACACCAGCAGATAAAAGTGGAAGAGAAAGAAGTTTACTGCAGTCAGGGTGAAGAACAGATTGAATTAAAACAGGAGACTGATACCTGCATGGTGGTTCCTGTTGATGAGCAAACAGACCACACTGAATCAGAACCAAACAGGAACCAAGACATCTTCCAGGAAGCTGCTGAAGCTGAGAACCAAAATCAAGAAAGAAGAAAACCTTTCTCATGTGACATCTGTGAAAAGCGTTTGACTTTCAAATCTGTTTTTGATGCTCATATGAGAACTCATACGGGTGAAAAGCCGTTTACATGTGTGACCTGTGGAAAAAGTTTTACTCAAAAACATGTTTTAACTCGGCACATGATGATTCACACTGGTGAAAAGCTATTTTCATGTGTGACATGTGGAAAAAGATTTAGTGGAAAATCTAATTTATCTCAGCACATGAGGATTCACACAGGTGAAAAGCTGTTTTCATGTGTGAATTGTGGAAAATGTTTTAGTCATAAACACGTTTTAACTCGGCACATGATGATTCACACTGGTGAAAAGCTGTTTTCATGTGTCACCTGTGGAAAAAGTTTTACTAAAAAACATGATTTAACTCATCATGTCATGATTCATACTGGTGAAAAGCCGTTTTTATGTGTGACCTGTGGGAAAAGTTTTCTTCAAAAACGGAATTTATCTCGGCACATGATGATTCATACTGGTGAAAAGCCGTTTTCATGTGTGAATTGTGGAAAATGTTTTAGTCAAAAACACGATTTAACTCGGCACATGATGATTCATACTGGTGAAAAGCCGTTTTCATGTGTGACCTGTGGGAAAAGTTTTTGTCAAAAACACAATTTATCTATTCACATGAGGACTCACACTGGTGAAAAGCCTTTTTCATGTGGGAACTGTGGAAATGGTTTTTTTTACGAACTTAGTTTGACTCAGCACATGATGACTCACAGAGGCGACAAGCCGTAGCAGTGTTTTACATGTGTGTCCTATGTTGAGCTTCACTATTAAATTGATTTGGTTAAAAACTAGAATTAAAAACTGGAGAGATTTCATGTCTATAAAACATCTTGACATTAGGATACGTAGAGATGTGAAGCAATTTCCTTGAGAGATGCTTTGTTTTTTTTCTGGCATATTCTGTAGCAACAATAATGACAAACTGTATTGTTGTTATATAAACCGTTCAATAAAATGACATGGATTATAACAAAATTGGGTGATAAATTGTACTAGGTGGCATTTAATGCCCTTATGGCTACTGGGTATAAACTGATCTTCAGTCTGTTTGTCTTTGTTTTAATGCTCCTCTATCTGCAGCCAGTTGGAACAAATTGTAACCTGGGTGTGAGGAGTCTTAAAATGTTCTTGGCTTTCCTGAGGCAACGGACCTGTGGAGTTCCTCGAGAGAAGGCAGAGAGTAGTCGATAGTCCTCTGGGCAGATCTTATGATTCTCCGGAGAGGCTTCCTCTGTGCTGCTATGCAGCCGGAGAACCACGCAGAGACAAAGAGAAAAAACGTCTCTTAGAGGTACCTCCTAAATTACACGGGGAGGCAGCCATTTTGGGTCAAGGGGCAAATTTTGGCCATTTTTCACTTTTATTCAAGTCAAACTTTAACAAACTCCTCCTATGGATTTCGACCTATTGGCTTCATTCTTGGCCAGGATGCAGGTAATGAGTGGGGCTTTAAAAGTTATCAAAAAAATTCACTTTTTGTATATGTTCAGGTGGCATGGTAGATTGGCGAATTTGGCGTACTCGCCAACGCAAACAAAACGTTATGACTTTCACTTAAAAGGTCAATTGGCACCAAACTTGGCATGAATGATCCTGGTTGGATCCCTGACAATCCTATGTCTTCATAATCTGACGTCATCTAATATCAAGGTGGAATAACATCCGGGTGCAGTGTGGGATGGGTGGCAGCAGAGGGAGGGGACCCTGGCGGTCCGATCCTCAGTTGCAGAAACTGGCTCTTGGGACGTGGAATGTCACCTCTCTGGTGGGGAAGGAGCCGGAGCTAGTGCGTGAGGTCGAGAGGTTCCGGCTAGAAATAGTCGGTCTCACCTCGACGCACGGCTCTGGTTCTGGAACCAGTCTCCTTGAGAGGGGCTGGACATACTTCCACTCTGGAGTTGCCCAAGGTGAGAGGCGTCGGGCAGGAGTGGGCATACTTGTTGCTCCCCATCTCGGCGCCTGTACGTTGGGGTTTACCCCGGTGAACGAGAGGGTAGCATCCCTCCGCCTACGGGTGGGGGGACGGGTTCTGACTGTCGTTTGTGCTTACGGGCCAAACGACAGTTCAGATTACCCACCCTTTTTGGAGTCCTTAGAGGGGGTACTGGAGAGTGCTCCTCCTGGGGACTCCCTTGTTTTGCTGGGGGACTTCAACGCTCACGTGGGCAATGACTGTGAGACCTGGAGGGGCGTGGTTGGGAGGAACGGCCCGCCCGACCTGAACTCGAGCGGTGTTCTGTTGCTGGACTTCTGTGCTCGCCATGGATTGTCCATAACGAACACCATGTTCAAGCATAAGGGTGTCCATATGTGCACTTGGCACCAGGACACCCTAGGCCGCAGTTCGATGATCGACTTTGTCACCCTTTCATCGGATCTGCGGCCGTATGTCTTGGACACTCGGGTGAAGAGAGGTGCGGAGCTGTCCACTGACCACTACCTGGTGGTGAGTTGGCTCCGGTGGTGGGGGCGAAAGCCGGTCAGACCTGGCAGGCCCAAACGTGTTGTGAGGGTCTGCTGGGAACATCTGGCGGAATCCCCTGTGAGACGGAGCTTTAACTCCCATCTCCGGCAAAACTTCGAACACGTCCCGGGGGAGGTGGGGGACATGGAGTCTGAGTGGACCATGTTCCGTGCCTCCATTGTCGAGGCGGCCGATCGGAGCTGTGGCCGCAAGGTTGTCGGTGCCTGTCGCGGCGGCAACCCTCGAACCCGCTGGTTGACACCTTCGGTGAGGGATGCCGTCAGGCTGAAGAAGGAGTCCTATTGGGCTTTTTTGGCCTGTGGGACTCCGGAAGCAGCTGATGGGTACCGGCGGGCGAAGCGGCATGCGGCTCGGGCGGTTGCTGAGGCAAAAACTCGGGCGTGGGAGGAGTTTGGAGAGGCCATGGAGAAAGACTTCTGTACGGCTTCGAGGCGATTCTGGTCCACCATCCGGCGTCTCAGGGGGTGAAGCGGTGCAGCACCAACACTGTTTATAGTGGGGATGGTGTGCTGCTGACCTCTACTCGGGACGTTGTGGGCCGGTGGGCAGAGTACTTCGAAGACCTCCTCAATCCCACCAACATGCCTTCCACTGAGGAAGCGGAGCCTGGGGACTCTGGGTTGGGCTCTCCAATCTCTGGGGGCGAGGTCGCCGAGGTGGTTAAAAAGCTCCTCGGTGGCAGGGCCCCGGGGGTGGATGAGATCCGCCCGGAGTTCCTTAAGGCTCTGGATGTTGTAGGGTTGTGTTGGTTGACGCGACTCTGCAATATCGCATGGACATCGGGGGCAGTTCCCCTGGATTGGCAGACTGGGGTGGTGGTCCCCCTGTTCAAAAAGGGGGACCGGAGGGTGTGCCCCAATTATAGAGGGGTCACACTCTTAAGCCTCCCTGGCAAGGTCTATTCAGGGGTCCTGGAGAGGAGGGTCCGTCGGATAGTCGAACCTCGGATTCAGGAAGAGCAGTGTGGTTTTCGTCCTGGTCGTGGAACACTGGACCAGCTCTACACCCTCGGCAGGATCCTGGAGGGTGCATGGGAGTTCGCCCAACCAGTCTACATGTGTTTTGTGGACTTGGAGAAGGCGTTCGACCGTGTCCCTCGGGGAGCCCTGTGGGGGGTTCTCCGGGAGTATGGGGTACCGGGCCCTTTGATACGGGCTGTCAGGTCCCTGTATGACCGGTGTCAGAGTCTGGTCCGCATTGCCGGCAGTAAGTCGGGCTCGTTTCCGGTGAGAGTTGGACTCCGCCAGGGCTGCCCTTTGTCACCGATTCTGTTCATCACTTTCATGGACAGAATTTCTAGGCGCAGCCAAGGTGTTGAGGGGATCCGATTTGGTGGCCTTAGGATCTCATCTCTGCTTTTCGCAGACGATGTGGTCCTTTTGGCTTCATCAGATCGTGATCTGCAGCTCTCGCTGGAGCGGTTCGCAGCCGAGTGTGAAGCGGCCGGGATGGGGATCAGTGCCTCCAAATCCGAGGCCATGGTCTTGAGCCGGAAAAGGGTAGAGTGCCTTCTTCGGGTCAGGGTGGGTGTCCTGCCCCAAGTGGAGGAGTTCAAGTATCTCGGGATCTTGTTCACGAATGGGGGAAGAAGGGAGCGGGAGGTCGACAGGCGGATTGGCGCAGCGTCTGCTGTCAAGCGGGCGCTGTACCGGTCCGTCGTGGTGAAGAGAGAGCTGAGCCAAAAAGCGAAGCTCTCGATTTACCGGTCGATCTACGTTCCCACCCTCATCTATGGTCATGAGCTTTGGGTCATGACCGAAAGAACGAGATCGCGGATACAAGCGGCCGAAATGGGTTTTCTCCGTAGGGTGGCTGGGCTCTCCCTTAGAGATAGGGTGAGAAGCTCAGTCATCCGGGAGGGACTCAGAGTAGAGCCGCTGCTCCTTCACATCGAGAGGAGCCAGTTGAGGTGGCTTGGGCATCTGGTCAGGATGCCTCCTGGACGCCTCCCTGGTGAGGTGTTCCGGGCACGTCCCACCGGGAGGAGGCCCCGGAGAAGACCCAGGACACGCTGGAGAGACTATGTCTCTCGGCTGGCCTGGGAACGCCTCGGGATTCCCCCGGAAGAGCTAGAAGAAGTGGCCGGGGAGAGGGAAGTCTGGGCCTCCCTTCTGAAGCTGCTACCCCCGCGACCCGACCTCGGATAAGCGGAAGAAGATGGATGGATGGATGGATGGATGGAATAACATCCCCACATAAGCGCCCAGGTACATCAAACTTCATTTGTATCATCACAGACCAGAGCTCATCACATTCACATGGCCAATTAGTGACATCACCACAACCCCTTTCAACAGGAAGTCAGTGTTTTCCCACTCTTTTTCTTCCCTTTACTCAGCGGTTCATGCAGATTTCAACCTGTGTTTAATGAAGTAGAACAACATGATGGTAAATCCTTCTCTCAACACTGGCTGGCAGCAGCATGTGGATGTGGCTGAATGGTGAATACTAATCCATCGCTGTTTGCACCTTTATCTCAAAATCATACATGCATCATTGTATTTGCACTAAACTTGTTATGATTGACCTTGGTTAACCTCTTAAGAACCCAATGGCATTAAATTGTCATTTCACTCCACTGCGCCCCCTAGGTTATTTCAACAGCTGTATCTCCTTTTTACATGAACCGATTTGCACCAGATTTTTGTGCATCATCAGGAAGCACTGCTGAACACATCAGTGTATAATGGACAGGTGTGGGAACTGTGTGAGCACGTTGACGGTGGCGCTGATGGAGCTCACGTGGTTTTTGCATTGGTGAAATAAGAACATGTTTAGTTTACATTCAAGAATGTACTTACAGCCAGGCCCTAGCCATACAGGACACAGTCTTTCATCCCTGTTACCTTTTCCCTTTTGGAAGTTACAACAGTAACAACCTGAAGAACTCTATGATGGAAGAAAACTTTGGACTTGCTGTTCCCTCGCCCGGATGTGGGTCACCGGTGCCCCACTCTGGAGCCAGGCCTGGAGGGGGGTACAATGGCGAGTGCCTGGTGACTGGGCTTTTATCCATGGATCCCGGCCGGGCTCAGTCCAAAGAGGAGACATGGGTCCCCCCTCCCATGGGCCCATCACCTGTGAGAGGGGCAAAAGGGGTCGGGTGCAGTGTGTGATGGATGCCTGCCGAGGGAGGGGGCCCTGGCGGTCCGATCCTCGGTTGCAGAAGCTGGTTCTTGGGACGTGGAATGTCACCTCTCTGGTGGGGAAGGAGCCGGAGCTAGTGTGTGAGGTTGAGAGGCCACCCTAGGCCACAGTTCGATGATCAACTTTGTCATCCTTTCATCGGATCTGCGGCCGCAGATGCGGCCCATGTCTTGGACACTCGGGTGAAGAGAGGTGCATAGCTGTCCACTGACCACTACCTGGTGGTGAGTTGGCTCCGGTGGTGGGGGAGGATGCCGGTCAGACCTGGCAGGCCCAAACGTGTTGTGAGGGTCTGCTGGGAGCGTCTGGTGGAATCCCCTGTGAGACGGAGCTTTAACTCCCATCTCCAGCAAAACTTTGAACATGTTCCGGTGGAGATGCGGTACATTGAGTCTGAGTGGACCGTGTTCCGTGCCTCCATTGCGGAGGCGACTTATCGGAGCTGTGGCCGCAAGGCTGTCGGTGTATTTAACAAGTTATTTACTTGTTTAAAATTGTTGACAGTCTTTTTTTTTTTTTTTTGCTTGTCAAATATGAGATTGCTGTAAAGTCAGAAAAACATGCATTATGCTAACAAAATTTTTTGTCTCTCTTCTAAAATGTATAAACTTTCAAATTCATCTATGTTATGAATTCGTACTGTTAAATTCTGTGCTATGTCCTGCAAGCAAGAACAGGTAGAAAGAGACAGCTGAGCTCTCTTCTACAATAATGTGCATTATTGCATAAGATGCTTTTGAAGTGTATTAAACACATACAGTGCCAGTATGTGTTTAATACACATACTGGCACTGTATGTGTATTAAACACATCAAAAACTGATTGATCCAAACAAATGAAAATGCTTCTAACTGAACATTAAAATCAGCCACTGTTTTTCACACAATTAGAAGAAATCTTTTAGAACAAAAAAAATCATCTGAAAAGAAACACTGAGAGTTAAGTTTCTCTTCTAAATATTATGTGTTGACTTACATCAATCACATTAGTTTATGTGATGTACATTTTTCATGAGTTACAAACATGAAATCCTTCAAATTTCGGGTTAGGGTTTACTGCACCCTTCCTAGCAGACACACTGATTAGACATACATGTAATTATATTTGTATAAACATAAAATATTGCGGATCTCACCATAACGGTTTTCTACAGTTTAACAGGTGGTTTCATCAGATTCATTTACCATGACATTTCTCATGTTGCATCTAGTTTAGGACTATATTTCTATATAAACACAAATGCTTTAAATACATAAATCTATTAGTTAACAGTGATACTAGATACTCAAAAAGGTCCCAGGCTACTTTACTCCCTAATAGTTTAATAGAGTGGTACAAATCATTCCCGGAATAAGACAACTCTAAGTAAGCAAAAATAATAATGTTTTTAAGAGTAAGCTGTAGCAGTTTGTATGTGTTCAATTTAAGAATAAGTAAAAAAAAAAAGTTGTTTTCTCCTCTGATACATTTTCATTCTTACTATGTCCTATAGTTGTATTTACTTTAATTTCAACAGCGAGGATATGCTAACAAAGGAATCAAGTACCTTAAGTTGCGCTACCCATGTATATTTAATAGGAAGGAATCTGATGGAGGGCTTTTGTGAAAACATGTATATTGGACAGTTAACAGGCTGGAAATTTGAAAAATTTTATAAAAGTTTTTGCTAACCATAATTGTTCCATTCTACATATTCTTCAATCCCTACTGACCTTTTCTAGTCTGAAGAGAGGATACATCCAATTACAAGCCTACAGTATGCCTGATTTTAGCATTGATGCTACATATAACTCGTTTAGACATGAGTCTTTACACTAATCTACAGTACAGACCAAAAGTTTGGACACACCTTCTAATTCAATGGGTTTTCTTTATTTTCATGACTATTTATAAGGCAAGAAATCCCACTTATTAACCTGACAGGGGTCACCTATGAAGTGAAAACCATTTCAGGTGACTACCTCTTGAAGCTCATCAAGAAAATGCAGAGTGTGTGCAAAGCAGTAATCACAGCAAAAGGTTGCTACTTTGAAGAAAGTAGAATATAAGGGGTATTTTCAGTTGTTTTACACTTTTTTGTTTAGTGCATATTTCCACATGTGTTATTCATAGTTTTGATGCCTTCAGTGTGAATCTACAATGTCAATAGTCATGAAAATAAAGGAAACTCATTGAATTAAAAGGTGTGTCCAAACTTTTGGTCTGTACTGTATATGGTCTAAAAGTGATCTAAGCTTAGATTTAAAACTTATAAGATGATAAGTTTCTCTTTAAAACAAAATGACATTGTAACTGATGCTGTTATTTGTAAAATTATATTAATCAGTTCAACTCTACCTATGTAATAGCTTAATGAATAAATAAAAAATAATTACTTTTAAAATTCATTATAAATTAATTTTCATACATTGATGGTTCTTGATTTTAGAAAGTATGGTTGATTATTATTGTCTTCAGTAATTTAGTGTTTCTGTTGTCTTAGTTATATTTTTCTCTGTTCTGCTGCAGCTGTTTTCTATTATAGATCACCATGTTTCTAATGCTGGAACTAATTTAACCTCCACACATAGATATATTATTAGTGTCTTAGAAAGTAAGTAGAACATTTGCCTTTCCTGTGAAAATGTCGTGTTAGTGCTGAATGTTACTGCTGAAAATTGTAGAAACATTTGAGTTCAACTGCAGAACACTTGCTGAAATGAAATGAGTAGAAGCAGCAGGAAAAAGTTAAACAGTGCAAATCTGTCAGCTAAACTGAATAACTTAAAATCAGTACCAACATCCCTGCTTAAAAAATTAAATATTGCATAGAAATGCTTACAAAAGTAAAGTATAAAGTCATATATTGAATAATAGAACTGCTCTAATTCCAAAACTACAACAACTACATATTTCAAACCTGGACTGGATTATTCTGCTCTAAAAGCAGAATATTTTAATCCATGTTTGGGATTAGTGAAACCTTTACGTGATTTGTGAAACTTCACTAAAGTTTAAATTACTATTCACACTTGTTCCATGAAGTTTTTCCCTATTCTAATTCAAAACCACTTTATTAATCCCAATGGGAAGTTAAATGTTGGTGTAACTCATTAATTCTTCAAAAAATTATTGTAGATGGAGATGGCTGTTGGAAGGAAAGACCTTCTGCAGCCGTCTGTTAAGTGAAGTTTCACAAATCAGATAAAAGTTTTACAAATCAGAAACATGGTTTTAAATATTCTGCTTTTAGTTGAGAATAATTTAATTTAGGTTTGAAGTATCTAGGTGTTGTAGTTTTGGAATCAGAGCAAATCTCATGTGATCGAGACCTAAAAAAGGGTAAAAATTGCCCTTTATTGCGGTCGACTATTGTGGCAGATAAGTCTAAGTAAGTAAGTAAGTAAGTATCCTCTGGTCTGGAAGAATAGGAGTCTAAAACGTAGTTGCTAAGGTAGTTTTTTCTGGACTTTAAGTTTATTCTAATCCCTGTTTTGGGTTAGACGTCTGGGTTGCTAGATAATTATAAGTATTCTTTGGACTTTCTAAGTATGCTCTAAATTTGTAAAAGTAATGAGTACTCATCAGTTTCTAAGTAATAATAAAAACTAAATGTTCCTGTTCTGGAAAAAAAAATTTCTGGATTCCAAGTTTGTTCTAATTCCTTTTCTGGGTTAAAATGAGTACTCTGCAGTTTCTAATAATATTTTCTTGATAGTGTCAGAGTCTCACTGAGGAAAAAACTGCGTTAGGTTTTCTATCACTTTATTATATAACTGCTATAACTGATGTATGTTTGCATATAAAATAAAACAATAGAATTTAATTTACAATTTTTATGTCTTCGTGTCATGAGGTAGATCTCAGCCGGCTGGTGAGAGAAAAAGTAGATCTTGGTCTCAAAAGGTTTGGGCGCCACTAATCTGGGCCAAACTCACCACCTTCAATCCTCAGAGCTAAGAAAGAAATAAATACAAACTATTATTAAAATACCGGTAGAAAAATCAAATAGATAAAACCGTTAAAAGTCATTTACACTCGACCACCAGCACCGCACAATTCAGTGAACAAGCCGGTGCTGATCGGCTCTCAATAAGCCACAGGATGGGCGGAACCAGCGGTAACTCCGAACAAAGCAGCAGCGATCATTGTGGATATACGGAAACTATAGGAAAGGTTCTGATCTGGTGGAGTGAAGAAACTGTGAAACATGTTGCGGGATGTAGGAGATACGAATCAGAAGACAATATTAATTTTGGATTTGTGGAAAACTGGAATACTAATATTGTATTTGTTTTATTTAGATAAAGTGGAAGAAAAGATTTTACGTCTTTCAAAGAGAACTGGCACTGTATGAGAAATCTTTAGATGTGATGATCGTAAGATCCACAAGGTGGCGGTAATGCAATGACATGAATGAACGACAGTCATAAAATCCCAAAGAAGAAGAAGAAGACAAAGAAAATGGCGCATGGTCTGTTTGGTTGAATGTTCGACTGTTTCTCTAAACGAGTTTATCAACGAGCCGTTAACTGCTGCTGAAGAAACATTCACAGAGTTTAAAGAAATCATCGTCAAGTCGGAGGAAGAGATGGATGATCATCGCAGACTGCTGGATTTCTCCCGGAGGCCCCAGATAATCTTACACCGAATAGGTAGGAACCACCAGCGTTTGGATGCAGGTTAAGGTCTAAATGTCTGCACCTTTCTGTATCAGGATCATTTTAGTAAATGTTCTTTTCCCGTATAAATGTTTTGTTAACCGGTAAATGAACGCAGGAATCACAATTACGCTGTGAAAATGGCTCATATACACGAAGCTGAATTTGGTTTCCGATTCGGGAAATGGCTAAAGGGTTATTCCACCTAATTTTTCACTAGCTTCCGCATCTTATTCGATTCTAGTTTAAAAACTACAACACCTGGACTCTTCAGACCTGAACTGGATTATTCTGCTCTAACAGCAGAATATTCAGAACCATGTTAGGGATTTGTGAAACCTTTTTCTAATTAGTTAAACTTCAATAAAGGTTGATTTCACCACTTTTTGGATCTCTTTCCCTAACATTGATTTAGATTATTCCACACAAGGTGGGAAAGACTCTTATTTATATGAAATTCTTTCACTCTGTCTAAAGTAAAATAGCTCCTGTTTTTGTTTTGAAGGTTTCATAAAGACCATGTGAGGAAGAAGTGGGGAATGTCTTTAAGGAGAGACGGATTCACTGCACTGATGAATCTCAGCTGCTGAATCTCTCTTAATCTCCTCCTCGGCTGGAAAACATGAATAAAACCTATATAGATATTATGTATATACGCACGTCCATATAAATATGTGTAGTTTAATGCATATTATTCAGCATTAATAATTATTTAAGCATCTTTATTTCTCTCTGATTGTATCATTTTGTGTTTGTATATTTATATAAATATGTACTGATATTACTAAATAACATATTTCAAAAATTATGACTGGTTGTGTGCTTTGTAAAATAATCATAATACAGAAATATCAACACATTCTATTCTGACTCTATTCTGTTTTCCCCACTAAGAATAGTTAAATATGCTCAACCTTATATCAGTCATTCAAAAATACTTTAAAAATCATTTCCTTGTAAATGTTGCTAACCTTTTAATAAGGTTTACAGAAAAATTGGTGAATATCTGTTTAGTATTTAGCGAGTTATGATTGATAAATGCGCTGATACGTCATTGAGTCTGTTAAACATAAAGCTGAGTGGAACGGTCGACCGCTCCAAGATGGCCGCCTTAAATCTCTTCAGTAACAATAGGCAAGAGCGGTCCATGAGGCGTTTATTTATAGTCTATGGGGAAAAGGGGCACAATGACTATGGGCAAAGGTGCATTCATGGGCCCAATATGAGTGGGAATTTACAGTTTCTTTATTTTTACACCGTTTTCAACTAATACACCAAACAGTTATATAAATAAAAGATGTTCAATGTCCAAACAACTTGAAAATTGCTTTTATAGTTTATTTTTCCCGTTTGACAAGCAAATAACAAAGATCAAACTTTTTATTAGTGATGTGTTGAGTAATGAAGCGGGTAAGACAGAGAACTCACCTAAACCTGAGCAGTTAAAGTTTTTATTTTTTAGTAATAAATCGTTGTCCCTGGTGACATAGCGAGTAACAAGCCAATCACAACCCTCTTTTCTATTTGTTTCTAGTTTTCTTTTGGATCCAGTCATTGTTTCATACAACCAGATTAATCAGAATTTATGTATCAGAATCACAAACATTTTAAACTTGTTTATTCATTGTAAAGCTTCATGTTGTTTTCACGTTGCCTATTTTACATATATTGTCCAGTTGATGTCACAGTAGAGCAAATGAAGCACCGCGGTGCATCGGCTCATGAGTCGAATGATTGGATGGAGTTCCTCAGGGCTTCATGAAGCTGCATCTCACCATCACTACTTTTCATTGTTTCCTCTCCTGCTCTGGTCAAAACCCACAGGCCCAACCCAGTGCATGCTGGTCCTATACCAGTCCCTATACTTACAGAAAATGGACCCACAGTTCTTAATGTCTAACTTAGAAAAGTTAATAACAAAGGAACAAAAACTAAACAGCTATTAACCTACAAATAAACTCATGTTTATAAATAAACCATAAAGATATAAAGTGAACTAAAGTAAAATTTCAATATAATTCAAAGTAATAAAAATAAATAGTATCTTGAAATAATAAAATTTGCAGGTAAATATTAACAATAATCCCTACTACAATTAATTTTGTAATAAAATATTTTTTTTCATATCCGTTAATTTGAGATTTCCCCAAATGTCAGCTGGATATATCGACTGATCTGTATCTCTGTCTACGCTCTTGAATTATCAATTGTTTTTTTTTATTCATTTCTGTCTTGAAAGATGAACTGTTACTCGTATTTATTTCAGAAAAGGTACCAATTACTCTTTCTCTGTTTTCTTCTCCAGATTGCCTGAAGTGTAATGTTTATAACCAGGAGAGGAGATCCACTCTGTACCAGGAGGAGCTGGAACCTCTGCAGGTGAAACAAGAACAGGAAGAGCCAGAAGATCATCAGATAAAAGAAGAGCAGGAGGATCTAAAACACCAGCAGATAAAAGTGGAAGAGAAAGAAGTTTACTGCAGTCAGGGTGAAGAACAGATTGAATTAAAACAGGAGACTGATACCTGCATGGTGGTTCCTTTTGATGAGCAAACAGACCACACTGAATCAGAACCAAACAGGAACCAAGACATCATCCAGGAAACTGCTGAAGCTGAGGAACAAAATCAGGAAAGAAGAAAACCTTTCTCATGTGTCATCTGTGAAAAGCGTTTGACTTTCAAATCTGTTTTTGATGCTCATATGAGAACTCATACGGGTGAAAAGCAGTTTACATGTGTGAACTGTGGGAAAAGTTTTTTTCAAAAACATGATTTAACTCGGCACATGATGATTCACACTGGTGGAAAACCATTTTCATGTGTGACCTGTGGAAAAAGTTTTAGTCGAAAACAGCTTTTAACTGGACACATGAGAACTCATACAGGTGAAAAGCCGTTTTCATGTGTGAACTGTGGAAAAAGTTTTGGTTATAAACTGGCTTTAACTCGGCACATGATGATTCACACTGGTGAAAAGCCGTTTTCATGTGTGAACTGTGGAAAAAGTTTTGGTTATAAACTGGCTTTAACTCAGCACATGATGATTCACACTGGTGAAAAGCCGTTTTCATGTGTGACCTGTGGAAAAAGTTTTAGTCAAAAACCGCATTTAACTAAGCACATGATGATTCACACTGGTGAAAAGTCTTTTTCATGTGTGAACTGTGGAAAAAGTTTTAGTGAAAAACAGCATTTAACTGGACACATGAGAACTCATACAGGTGAAAAGCCGTTTTCATGTGTGAACTGTGGAAAAAGTTTTTGTCAAAAACCGGGTTTAACTCGGCACATGATGATTCACACTGGTGAAAAGCCGTTTTCATGTGTGACCTGTGGAAAAAGTTTTAGTCGAAAACAGCATTTAACTGGACACATGAGAACTCATACAGGTGAAAAGCCGTTTTCATGTGTGAACTGTGGAAAAAGTTTTTGTCAAAAACCGGGTTTATCTCAGCACATGATGATTCACACTGGTGAAAAGCCGTTTTCATGTGTGACCTGTGGAAAAACTTTTATTCGAAAACCGGATTTAACTCAGCACATGATAATTCACACTGGTGAAAAGCCGTTTTCATGTGTGAACTGTGGAAAACGTTTTTGTCAAAAACCGGGTTTAACTCAGCACATGATGATTCACACTGGTGAAAAGCCGTTTTCATGTGTGACCTGTGGAAAAACTTTTATTCGAAAACCAGATTTAACTCAGCACATGATAATTCACACTGGTGAAAAGCCGTTTTCATGTGTGACCTGTTTAAAAAGTTTTAGTCATAAAAAAAGTTTAACTAAGCACATGACGCGTCACACAGTTGAAAAGCTGTAGAAGTATGTTCCATAAATGTCCTGTGTTGTATTTGTTAAATGTGATCATTTTGATCTTCACATTTGGATACTTAGAGATGTTCAACCATGACACATTTTCCTTCATTGATGTTTTATTTTTCTGGTATATTCTGCATCAAAAAACAATAATGATAAACTGTATGTTGTTGTATTAACTTACTGTTTATGTCAAACTGTATGTTGTGTGTGTACAACATGAAGAGCAGAGGGCTCAGCACACAGCCCTGAGGAGTGCCAGTACTGATGCTGATAGATGAAGAGGCTTGGGGGCCCACTGACTATTTCATGCATTAACAGAGTTTGACCGGACATGGACTCCCTTCCAGAACATTCTCACATGATTGGACTTGAGGGATTGATTTGTATTATTCTGTACCATAGAGAGTGAGTGGGGTTTATTTTTGTAGTTTTTTAAATCAACAATAGAATGTATATAATGGTTGAGTGTTTTAAAAAAAATTCTACAAAACAGTATTTGTGTTAATTTTGTGTTTAATGTAAAATGAGATTGAATCTGATTTTATTTCTTTCAAATTATGTTAACCAGTTTTACTCTACCTAATTAAAATCTATTCAATTAAAAAAAATCATTTGTACTTTAAAGAAATGCAAAATTCACCGCAAACTAATTTTCATGCATTGATTGCACAAAGTACATGTAATTATTTTTAATATTTTGCTTTTTTCTCTTGTTTTAGCTGTAATATTTTGATCTGTTCTGCTGCAGCATTTAGATTACTGTATTTTAATGTTGAAACTATTTTTATGTTTATATGTATTTTAGAAAGAAATAAAGGTGTAACATTTCATTTAACATTAAAACTTTTGAGTTTTCCTTTAGTATATGTTGTGCCTGATCCTTGAACCCAGTAGATGGTGGTACTACAGCTATACTGGTTGTAGCCACTGTGGTTCCTGTAACTGATGGGTTGCCGGTTCAAACTTCCCACATGTAACCCAGGTGTCCGCCATGACCCAATCACCTTCCCTTTAAGTTGATTGTCATGTGTGCTTCCGGGTTTTGTTTTTTCTTCCCCACCTTGCTGCTACTCACTGTTGGTTGTTTGTAAAACAACCTGGAGTTTCTGAATCGACTCATCACTCATTTAATCTCTAAAACTTGAAGATTGCGGTGAGTTGTTAAATACCATCTGACTTGACGTTGTATAGCATTTGCAATGATAGCGCCGCTAATATTTCCCTCCTGTTGAATCACTCGCCAGGTTGTGATCCATTGACAGCTGGTGAACCTTCCTGATCTGAGCAAGTTATCATTGCATCCACCTCATCAGATAATCCGTTACTCGACGGTGAGTAGATAATAGGGCGTTATTTTCGCTCTGCTCCGCCAGTTAGCATTAGCATTAGCTCTGATCCATCGACAATCAGTGGCCCACATCAGTTTAGTCTACTTATTAATTACTTACTTAATGAAGAATCACACTGTTGCAGCCGAATTAAAGACCACACCTTTAATATTTAAGGGTTTACCTTTCAACTTTAGATTTGATTATTTTTTCCATGATTTCTTTATTGGTGTTGCATTCCATGTTGGTGCAGCGATGAAATTTGGTACCTAATATGATTTAGTTTGTAGCTACTTTGATCAATCACATTTGTAAGTTGATTGATTTGATTCAGTATTGGTTGTTTGTAACGACTGCTAATTATATTATCTAGACAATTTTGAACTTGAATTATGAAGTGCGCTTTTTTTAAAAAAAAGGATTTAAATTTTTCTTTTTATCCTCTCCTTTCTTTTTTATTTTTTCTATGAAGTTGTTAAAATATAGCAAGTACATATTTAATTGTTTTCTTGTCTCTTCCATTTAGTTTATATAAATATAATGTTTATATATGAACTTAATGTGTGTTATCTGGCCTTTTAGGTCAGGTTTTTTTTTCCCTTGCATTGACTCACTTGATGACGGAAGATGGCGAGCTACCCACCCACCATCTGGTGGTAGGAAAACGGAACTACACTTTCCCTACAGAAACGAACTAAACTCTGAGTATTGAAAAGGGAACATAATTATTCTCTTTTTGTTCTTGGATCTATTGTGGACTCTATTACGTTTGAAGTATCAATGATTATTATTATAATTGTTTTTGTTGGTTTGTTTTTTTCCCCTTCTGTTTTTGGAAATTTATTGTTTTGTTTTGGTATTATTGTTATTATTATTGCCACTGCAATAAATAGCAATATTAACAAACTTTACTTTTTTGTATCAGTTGTATTAATTATTCACCCCACTCATGACTCCGTGCCGTACCTACTTCTGATTATACAAACTGGTTAACACTACACCTCGCAGTCAGATCTGCTCAATTGAGAAAGGCGCTACACACATCCATCTCAGTTGTTGAGTCCTTGAGCAAGGCACCAAACCTGCCTTGCCTGCTGTTAGTCAGAAGTCCGATGGCGCCCATTGTGTAGCAGCTTCTGTCAGTCTGCCCTAGGGCAGCTGGGCTACAATGTAGCTTACCACCATCAACATGTAAAGCACTTTGGCATCCTCTGCACTAGATAAATCGCTATACATACATTTACCATTGACTATACACTTGCATTTTGTCTTTTTGTTGTGTTTTGTATTAAACTTGTCCTGTCTGACAGTGTGACACTCAGTATTGTCGAGTACCAAGGTTAAGCCCTAAAGACTTGCACAAGTGGACCATTATGGCTTCCCCCTGATATAATTACATGAAACTTTATTAGAAACTGCTTTGGGTTTATTTTATTAAATTGTAATGAGACGGAGAAGAAAGCTGGAGAGAAAAGAAAGGTGAGAAAAAAGTTTTATAGGGGCCCCCTCCTCTCACCCAACTTGATATAAAGGTGATCACAGAGAGGAGGGAGCCAGAGACCAAACCTGACAGACAGACCAGGCACACAGAGACAAGATCACATGTTCCCATTCTCATGTGTACACCCAGACATTCAAACCCATGTATATAATGTCAAAATAAACAAAACAAAAATGGACGCCATACACCCACTTGCATTTCTCATACACAGAGATCCAACCAGAACCAGGACCACCAGCTTAGGAATCATTCAAACCAAACCCCTATCCCATGTCACAAACCCAGCCTGCCAACCTAAGGATCCACCTAGTCCCAATGAAGAAGATCCAGTAGACATACAGGCCACCGGGTTGACTGAAAGAACCCCAACCCAAGAAATGGACTGACCAGCCAGCTCAGCGCAATATCCAGAACAAGAATACCACCCACAGCCCTGAATCCCAGCCCAGCACCAGGCTGTGTCCACAGATAGGCTAGCAAAGCAATAAATCACAGCCCATACTAACACCAAGACAGACAGACAGCAAACGATACCAGACCCAAAAAAAGGGGCCAATCAAAATGCAAACACCAGCCAACACAAGCACTTTCACCACTTCATACACAAATAAGCCAAAAACACAAGCCTCTCAACTTGCCGACTACACCACCAGTAGGAAGGATGCTACAGAAAAGCCAACGCAACAACTGTGAAAAAGGAAGCAGCCCCTCACAGGTCCATAAACATCCCCGCCGCCAAGTGATAAGTAAAAAAGCCAATCCTAACCTGGTACAACCTGGTTTTCATGCATTGATTTTTCTTGATTGTAGAAAATATGGTTGAATATTTTCTTCAATAATTTGTTGTGTCTTTTGTCTTAGTTATATTTTTCTCTGTTCTGCTGCAGCTGTTTTCTATTATAGATTACCATGTGTAACAGTGTTTAGGTTTAAGTTGTAGAATCCCACTTGCTTTATATGGATCAGTGCAATGGGGAAATAGCGCCCCCTCTCTGTGTGGCTGGTTAAATGTTGCTGGCTCCTGCACTCAGTGCCAGTCTGTGAAAGCTGCACGAGAGGTGAGTTGCGTTTTTCAGCACACAGTAGAAACGTGTTAGCAACATAATTTTTATTAACTTGGACAAATAGTGTGACATTTATTAATTACTAGATGTGTGCCTAGCACCAATTTTTGTACTTTTAGTTTAGTTAAAATTATCAAACACTTCATGTGCTAAGCTAAAGGCTAACTTAACGCTCTGTTGTAGTGTGCTGAATGAAGCGGAGCCGTTGCACTGATCTGAACTCCCCATATGTTCCCATTCAGGAAATAAACTTGATAAACCAGAAACTTCTCGTCTTCATTAAAAATCTACACAACGCAGAGTCGAGGGGTTACTGGGGCCGGCCTGGTACAGTGGAGTGAAGCAGAACCCGGTTACACATGTTTCTAATGCTGGAACTAATTTAACCTCCACACATAGAAATATTATTAGTGTCTTAGAAAGTAAGTAGAACATTTGCCTTTCCTGTGAAAATGTCGTGTTAGTGCTGAATGTTACTGCTGAAAATTGTAGAAACATTTGAGTTCAACTGCAGAACACTTGCTGAAATGAAATGAGTAGAAGCAGCAGGAAAAAGTTAAACAGTGCAAACCTGTCAGCTAAACTGAATAATTTAAAATTACATCCAACATCCCTCCTTAAAACTTTGAATATGACATAGTAATGCTTGCAAAGGTAAAATTTAAGGTCATATATTGAATAATTTCAGTATTAAAGAGAGTAATAGCATTTAACCAATCTAGTGCAGTAGAAAGAAACTACAGTATTATTAAAATACCGGTAGAAAATTCAAATAGATAAAACCGTTAAAAGTCTTTTACACTCGACCACCAGCACCGCACAATTAAATGAACAAGCCGGTGCTGATCGGCTCTCAATAAGCCACAGGATGGGCGGAACCAGCGGTAACTCCGAACAAAGCAGCAGCGATCATTGTGGATATACGGAAACTATAGGAAAGGTTCTGATCTGGTGGAGTGAAGAAACTGTGAAACATGTTGCGGGATGTAGGAGATACGAATCAGAAGACAATATTAACTTTGGATTTGTGGAAAACTGGAATACTAATATTGTATTTGTTTTATTTAGATAAAGTGGAAGAAAAGATTTTACGTCTTTCAAAGAGAACTGGCACTGAATGAGAAATCTTTAGATGTGATGATCGTAAGATCCACAAGGTGGCGGTAATGCAATGACATGAATGAACGACAGTCATAAAATCCCAAAGAAGAAGAAGAAGACAAAGAAAATGGCGCATGATCTGTTTGGTTGAATGTTCGACTGTTTCTCTAAACGAGTTTATCAACGAGCCGTTAACTGCTGCTGAAGAAACATTCACAGAGTTTAAAGAAATCATCGTCAAGTCGGAGGAAGAGATGGATGATCATCGCAGACTGCTGGATTTCTCCCGGAGGCCCCAGATAATCTTACACCGAATAGGTAGGAACCACCAGCGTTTGGATGCAGGTTAAGGTCTAAATGTCTGCACCTTTCTGTATGAGGATCATTTTAGTAAATGTTCTTTTCCCGTATAAATGATTTTTAACAGGCAAATGAACGCAGGAATCAGAATTACGCTGTGAAAATGGCTCATATACACGAAGCTGAAGTTGGTTTCCGATTCGGGAAATGGCTAAAGGGTTATTCCACCTAATCTTTCACTAGCTTCCGCATCTTATTCGATTCTAGTTTAAAAACTACAACACCTGGACTCTTCAGACCTGAACTGGATTATTCTGCTCTAACAGCAGAATATTCAGAACCATGTTAGGGATTTGTGAAACCTTTTTCTAATTAGTTAAACTTCAATAAAGGTTGATTTCACCACTTTTTGGATCTCTTTCCCTAACATTGATTTAGATTATTCCACACAAGGTGGGAAAGACTCTTATTTATATGAAATTCTTTCACTCTGTCTAAAGTAAAATAGCTCCTGTTTTTGTTTTGAAGGTTTCATAAAGACCATGTGAGGAAGAAGTGGGGAATGTCTTTAAGGAGAGACGGATTCACTGCACTGACGAATCTCAGCTGCTGAATCTCTCTTAAGCTCCTCCTCGGCTGGAAAACATGAATAAAACCTATATAGATATTATGTATATACGCATGTCCATATAAATATGTGTAGTTTAATGCATATTATTCAGCATTAATAATTATTTAAGCATCTTTATTTCTCTCTGATTGTATTATTTTGTGTTTGTATATTTATATGAATATGTACTGATATTACTAAATAACATATTTCAGAACTTATGACTGGTTGTGTGCTTTGTAAAATAATCATAATACAGAAATATCAACACATTCTATTCTGACTCTATTCTGTTTTCCGCACTAAGAATAGTTAAATATGCTCAACCTTATATCAGTCATTCAAAAATACTTTAAAAATCATTTCCTTGTAAATGTTGCTAACCTTTTAATAAGGTTTACAGAAAAATTGGTAAATATCTGTTTAGTATTTAGCGAGTTATGATTGATAAATGCGCTGATACGTCATTGAGTCTGTTAAACATAAAGCTGAGTGGAACGGTCGACCGCTCCAAGATGGCCGCCTTAAATCTCTTCAGTAACAATAGGCAAGAGCGGTCCATGAGGCGTTTATTTATAGTCTATGGGGAAAAGGGGCACAATGACTATGGGCAATGGTGCATTCATGGGCCAAATATGAGTGGGAATTTACAGTTTCTTTATTTTTACGCCGTTTTCAACTAATACACCAAACAGTTACATAAATAAAAGAAGTTCAATGTCCAAAAAACTTGAAAATTGCTTTTATAGTTTATTTTTTCAGTTTGACAAGCAAATAACAAAGATCAAACTTTACATTAGTGATGTGTTGAGTAATGAAGCGGGTAAGACAGAGAACTCACCTAAACCTGAGCAGTTAAAGTTTTTATTTTTTAGTAATAAATCGTTGTCCCTGGTGACATAGCGAGTAACAAGCCAATCACAACCCTCTTTTCTATTTGTTTCTAGTTTTCTTTTGGATCCAGCCATTGTTTCATACAACCAGATTAATCAGAATTTATGTATCAGAATCACAAACATTTTAAACTTGTTTATTCATTGTAAAGCTTCATGTTGTTTTCACGTTGCCTATTTGGGGCCTGCCCATAGCAATGCATAGGGATGCAATCTCTATGCATTGCATGGCAGGCACCTATTGTTCTACACCTCAAAATAACTGCTGCTTAGACTCAAAATAGACAGAATTTTGTCTGCCTCTCTGAGCTGCTCTTTAGAACCACAGTGATGGCAGAATGTCAGAACTACAGACATGGTGAAACAACTGCTATAAACTCATTGCATCTCTGAATAGTGATGCCCCACATGCTACTGACAGCATTCATGCTAACATTAGCATTTTGGCTAATTTCAGCTGATACACTTACTTTATCATACTGAATGGTGCAAGTACATGTTAGTAAACATTCTGGTCATTCTCCTCATATGATTGCAGCTTTATTTAGCATTGATACTAATTTTTAGATGGATGGAGTTCCTCAGGGCTTCATGAAGCTGCATCTCACCATCACTACTTTTCATTGTTTCCTCTCCTGCTCTGGTCAAAACCCACAGGCCCAACCCAGTGCATGCTGGTCCTATACCAGTCCCTATACTTACAGAAAATGGACCCACAGTTCTTAATGTCTAACTTACAAAAGTAAATAATAAACACAAAGCAACAAAAACTAAACGATTATTAACCTACAAATAAACTCTGTAAATAAACCCCAAAAATATAAAGTGAATTAAAATCACATTTTAACCCAAATAAAAGTAATGATAGTTCCAAATTAAGTAATATCTTGAAATAATAAAATTTACTTGTAAATATTAACAACATTGGCAACTATTATTAATTTTATAATAAATAAAAAATATTTAATATCTGTACATTTGAGAATTCTCCAATTGTCAGCTGGATTTGTCGCCTGATCTGTCTCTCTGTCTACGCTCTTAAATTTTTCGGTGTGGGTTTTTTCATTTTTTTCATTTCTGTCGTAAACAATGAACGATTTCTCCCATTTACTTCATTGGGCTCTTTGCACCTGCTGCGCTGACATCACAACCGCATGCGCAAATGCGGCTCTTTTCTTTCCTCTTTGAGTTACCATGACAGCTAGAAAAGACAAAGTCTTATTTCAGAAGCAAATAAAACAATACTATGAACATTGCTGTCTTCCTAATATAAAGGGCTTTTAAGTTTTCATGGATTTCCAAGCTGTCCTGAATTAAGAAGACGGTGGCTTGTGAATATTTGTCGCTACCAGTTAAAGCTAACATCGCACAGCAAAGTTTACAGCCTTCACTTCACTCCGGATCAGCTTCTTCAGCCTAAAGAAGAAGGTAAAGGAGCCTCCTGTGTTATTTCCATGGAATCACTTCTGTACTCAGCCTGAAAGAGAGTTTATGGGAATGAGAGAGCAGACCAGAGCCAGACAGCCGAGCAACTGATCCGCCTGAACACACCGCTGTAAACACAGTCCTGCTTCACAAGAAGCATGCAAAACTAATAAAGCGAAATAACACAGAGACCTTAAGGAACACGGCCATATTTTTCTAAAAGCAACAACTTTAAACCTGAACAGTCAGCTGAACTAGAACTCCGACACCAGAGCTGCTCTACTGTTAAGCTATGGGCTTGTTGTTCCTCAGGCTTCAGAAGCAAAAAGCCTGACCCGTAAAATCCCCGTTACTTGGTCTCTGACACTAACGACAATAAACATACATAATATACTTGAAAACAAGGTAAAAACATTGTCCGTTAATGAATGATGAAAAATGTTTAGATACTTAAATAGCACATTTTTACAAGACAAATGTCTGGCATAAGCTAAAGCTAATGTTAGCCACAAAGTTTAAAGAAAGTAAAACTCACCTTCGTATCTGTGTATAACGAGGCGAACATCTTAAAACCTTTATCCAGCTTACTAGTCGGGGCTTCGGATTGATGTACATCATTAATTGTTACCTTGGACAAGCCCTGCAAACACCCAGTGTAAAGAGCCTTTTTCAATAGATCGGAAAAGATTGAGCCGCTTTTCCCCGAACGCGGAAGCTGAGGTGCAAAGAGCCCATAAAATAACGATTGCTTTTTTCCTCTGTTTTCTTGTCCAGATTGCCTGCAGTGTAACATTTATTACCTGGAGAGGAGATCCACTCTGGACCAGGAGGAGTTGGTGAAACAAGAACAGGAAGAGCCTGAAGATCATCAGATAAAAGAAGAGCAGGAGGATCTAAAACACCAGCAGATAAAATTGGAAGAGGAAGAAGTTTACTGCAGTCAGGCTGAAGAACACATTGAATTAAAACAAGAGACTGATACCTGCATGGTGGTTCCTGTTGATGAGCAAACAGACCACACTGAATCAGAACCAAACAGGAACCAAGACATCTTCCAGGAAGCTGCTGAAGCTGAGAAAAAAAAACAGGAAAGAAGAAAACCTTTCTCAAGTGTCATCTGTGAAAAGCGTTTGGCTTTCAAATCTGTTTTTGATGCTCATATGAGAACTCATACGGGTGAAAAGCCGTTTTCATGTGTGACCTGTGGAAAAAGTTTTCGTCAAAAATCAAATTTACCTCGGCACATGATGATTCACACTGGTGAAAAGCCGTTTTCATGCGTGACCTGTGGAAAAAGTTTTACTCAAAAACATGTTTTAACTAAGCACATGATGATTCACACTGGTGAAAAGCCGTTTTCATGTGTGACCTGTGGAAAATGTTTTAGTCAAAAACACGATTTAACTCGGCACATGAGGATTCACACTGGTGAAAAGCCGTTTTCATGCGTGACCTGTGGAAAAACTTTTTCTCAAAAACATGTTTTAACTAAGCACATGATGATTCATACTGGTGAAAAGCTGTTTTCATGTGTGACCTGTGGAAAAAGTTTTAGTGGAAAACGGAATTTATCTCAGCACAGGAGGGTTCACACTGGTGAAAAGCCGTTTTCATGTGTGAATTGTGGAAAAAGTTTTTGTCTAAAACACAATTTAACTTGTCACATGATGATTCACACTGGTGAAAAGCCGTTTTCATGTGTGACCTGTGAAAAAAGGTTTAGTGGGAAACAGAATTTATCTATTCACATGAGGACTCACACTGGTGAAAAGCCCTTTTCATGTGGAAACTGTGGAAAGGTTTTTTGTCACAAAGTTAGTTTAACTCGGCACATGAGGACTCACAGAGGCGACAAGCCGTAGCAGTGTTTTACATGTGTGTGTTGAGCTTCACTATTAAATTGATTTGGTTAAAAACTAGAATTAAAGACTGGAGAGATTTCATGTCTATCAAACATCTTGACATTAGGATACGTAGAGATGTGAAGCAATTTCCTTGAGAGATGCTTTGTTTTTTTTCTGGCATATTCTGTAGCAACAATAATGACAAACTGTATTGTTGTTATATAAACCATTCAATAAAATGACATGGATTATAACAAAATTGGGTGATAAATTGTACTAGGTGGCATTTAATGCCTTTATGGCTACTGAGTATAAACTGATCTTCAGTCTGTTTGTCTTTGTTTTAATGCTCCTCTATCTGCAGCCAGTTGGAACAAATTGTAACCTGGGTGTGAGGAGTCTTAAAATGTTCTTGGCTTTCCTGAGGCAACGGACCTGTGGAGTTCCTCGAGAGAAGGCAGAGAGTAGTCGATAGTCCTCTGGGCAGATTTTATGATTCTCCGGAGAGGCTTCCTCTGTGCTGCTATGCAGCTGGAGAACCATGCAGAGGCAATAGCAGAAAACGTCTCTTAGAGGTACCTCCTAAATTACACGGGGAGGCGGCCATTTTGGGTCAAGGGGCAAAGTTTGGCTATTTTTCACTTTTATTCAAGTCAAACTTTAACAAACTCCTCCTATGGATTTTGACCTATTGGCTTCATTCTTGGCCAGGATGCAGGTAATGAGTGGGGCTTTAAAAGTTATCAAAAAAATTCACTTTTTGTATATGTTCAAGTGGCATGGTAGATTGGCGAATTTGGCGTACTCGCCAACGCAAACAAAACGTTATGACTTTCACTTAAAAAGGTCAATTGGCACCAAACTTGGCATGAATGATCCTGGTTGGATCCCTGACAATCCTATGTCTTCATAATCTGACGTCATCTAATATCAAGGTGGAATAACATCCCCACATAAACTCCCAGGTGCATCAAACTTCATTTGTATCATCACAGACCAGAGCTCATCACATTCACATGGCCAATTAGTGACATCACCACAACCCCTACACCTTTCAACAGGAAGTCAGTGTTTTCCCACTCTCTTTCTTCCCTTTACTCGACGGTTCATGCAGATTTCAACCTGTGTTTAATGAAGTAGAACAACATGATGGTAAATCCTTCTCTCAACACTGGCTGGCAGCAGCATGTGGATGTGGCTGAATGGTGAATACTAATCCATCGCTGTTTGCACCTTTATCGCAAAATCATACATGCATCATTGTATTTGCACTAAACTTGTTATGATTGACCTTGGTTAACCTCTTAAGAACCCAATGGCATTAAATTGTCATTTCACTCCACTGCGCCCCCTAGGTTATTTCAACAGCTGTATCTTCTTTTTACATCAACCGATTTGCACCAGATTTTTTGTGCATCATCAGGAAGCACTGCTGAACACATCGGTGTATAACAGACAGGTGTGGGAACTGTGTGAGCACGTTGACGGTGGCGAGCGAGTGGCGCTGATGGAGCTCACGCGTTTTTTGCATTGGTGAAATAAGAACATGTTTAGTTTACATTCAAGAATGTACTTACAGCCAGACCCTAGCCATACAGGACACAGTCTTTCATCCCTGTTACCCTTTTGGAAGTTATAACAGTAACAGCCTGAAGAACTCTATGATGGAAGAAAACTTTGAACTTAGTGTTCCCTCGCCCGGATGTGGGTCACCGGTGCCCCACTCTGGAGCCAGGCCTGGAGGGGGGGTACAATGGCGAGTGCCTGGTGACTGGGCTTTTATCCATGGAGCCCGGCCGGGCTCAGCCCAAAGAGGAGACATGGGTCCCCCCTCCCATGGGCCCATCACATGTGAGAGGGGCAAAAGGGGTCGGGTGCAGTGTGTGATAGATGCCTGCCGACACAGTGATTAGACATAAATGTAACTATATTTGTATAGACATAAAATATTGCGGATCTCACCATAACGGTTTTCTACAGTTTAACAGGTGGTTTCAGCAGATTCATTTACCATGACATTTCTCATTTTGAAACTAGTTTAGGACTATATTTCTGTATAAACACAAATGCTTTAAATACATAAATCTATTAGTTAACAGTGATACTAGATACTCAAAAAGGTCCCAGGCTACTTTACTCCCTAATAGTTTAATAGAGTGGTACAAATCATTCCCGGAATAAGACAACTCTAAGTAAGCAAAAATAATAATGTTTTTGAGAGTAAGCTGTAGCAGTTTGTATGTGTTCAATTTAAGAATAAGTAAAAAAAAAGTTGTTTTCTCCTCTGATACATTTTCATTCTTACTATGTCCTATAGTTGTATTTACTTTAATTTCAACAGCGAGGATATGCTAACAAAGGAATCAAGTACCTTAAGTTGCGCTACCCATGTATATTTAATAGGAAGGAATCTGATGGAGGGCTTTTGTGAAAACATGTATATTGGACAGTTAACAGGCTGGAAATTTGAAAAATTTTATAAAAGTTTTTGCTAACCATAATTGTTCCATTCTACATATTCTTCAATCCCTACTGACCTTTTCTAGTCTGAAGAGAGGATACATCCAATTGCAAGCCTACAGTATGCCTGATTTTAGCATTGATGCTACATATAACTCGTTTAGACATGAGTCTTTACACTAATCTACAGTACAGACTAGGGGTTGAACCAATTAGTCGACTAGTCGACTAGTCGACTCTAGGACGTCTCGCGAGTTTTTACATTTCATGTCGACTAGTCGCAGTCATGTGATTGCCGGTGGTGACAGCCTGTGCTGATCTGACAGCACAGTATAGGTCACAAGACACAAGAAAAATAAGTTAATACATTAGTTTAAATGATATGTAGATGGATGCATATTTGTGGTTTTACAGTGTTTTTAAAAGGAGATGGAGTTGCAGCTGCAGTCCACTACAAAACACGAGCCGTCTAAAACTCGCCCCCTTCCCGCTAAGGATGTCACTTAGCCGGCTCGTGAGTGTCTTTGTCACGACGATCTAACTAATACATTATGATGTTATGTTGCTGATTAAATAAAGATCTGCGGTAATGACAGCTGTTGATTTAGGTTGAACAGTTTACGATAACTTTAGTCTATAATGTCCAAATGAAGTGAAAATTTATGAACTTAGCGTTATTTATTTTATTTATAGCTGTAGGAAAGGAAGGGGAGGAGGTGGAGGACGTGCCCGATCAGAGCGAGCCGGTGACCGGGAAAAAAGTCACACGTGAAGAAGATTTTTTGCAACTTTTTGGGCCACATTACCAGAGTTACAGGGGATCAGCAGCACACAGCACCACTGCTGCCGAAGAAATCCTTGATTTTTTTTCGCTACCGCAGATCCCCACCATGGCGAACCCGCTGCAGTGGTGGGCCAGCAACCAGGGCAGATTTCCCCGTCTGGCAAACCTCAGCAGAAAATATTTAGCTGTTCCGGCAACCAGCACTCCCAGCGAGAGGATTTTCTCTCTCGCTGGGAATACCATTACGAGAAAGCGGGCAAGTCTTCATCCGGCTCATGTTGATGCCCTTGTTTTCCTACATGTCAACCAAGAAAAAACCCCAACAACTCTTAGCGAAGAGAATATTGACAGCGAGTGAACTTTATTTACCCCCCCGCCCCCGTGCCACCTCTTTTTATTGTTTTTACATGCCATCTAAAAGATGTGCGTTTCCTTTTTGAATGTTGGTTTCCCAGCAACTTATTATTTATCATAAACTATCCCGATGTTTTGTTGTTTCACTTGTTGCTGTTCTGTGTAAATGCCGTATTTTTCCGTGAAAACGGGTAATAAAGCCTGTACGTTACTCCAAAGCTTTGCGTCTTGCGTTGCTATGACGTCACAACGACTAGTCAACTCGACATTGACTCGACTTTTATCATGTTGACGTTGACTAGAAAATATCTTAAATCGTTCAATCTGCTGAGTCAGCAGAGCTTCCTGCCGCGCATCGGGCGGAGGAGAAGCAGGTGGTTTCGTTGAATTCAGCTGTAACCAAACGGGATCCGTTCATAACAGGTTTGGCTTGTGATGTTCCAAAAGCACCATGTAGTCAGTGTGATCATTTGACTCCTATAGTAACTATCCAGAGATCATCAGCATCAGCCGGTGTTTAGAAAAAAAAAGTCAGACCCGACTTTGTGCAACAAACTTTTCCCCGCTGCTCACGAAGAATCTCCATAATAGACTTAGTAAAAGCAGGAGAAGGGGAGAGTGTGTGTGTGTGTGTGTGTGGGGGGGGGGGGGGGGGGGTGTCAATATTTGCCGTGAAAATAGCTAATAAAGCCTCCAAGTAGTTGTGAAGGGTTTTTGCGCTTACGTCACTATGACGTCACCGCGACTAGTCGACATCGACTCGACTATTATCATGATGTAGTCGACCTTAAAAAATATGTAGTCGTTCAACCCCTAGTACAGACCAAAAGTTTGGACACACCTTCTAATTCAATGGGTCTTCTTTATTTTCATGACTATTTATAAGGCAAGAAATCCCACTTATTAACCTGACAGGGGTCACCTATGAAGTGAAAACCATTTCAGGTGTCTACCTCTTGAAGCCCATCAAGAAAATGCAGAGTGTGTGCAAAGCAGTAATCACAGCAAAAGGTTGCTACTTTGAAGAAAGTAGAATATAAGGGGTATTTTCAGTTGTTTTAAACTTTTTTGTTTAGTGCATATTTCCACATGTGTTATTCATAGTTTTGATGCCTTCAGTGTGAATCTACAATGTCAATATTCATGAAAATAAAGGAAACTCATTGAATTAAAAGGTGTGTCCAAACTTTTGGTCTGTACTGTATATGGTCTAAAAGTGATCTAAGCTTAGATTTAAAACTTATAAGATGATAAGTTTCTCTTTAAAACAAAATGACATTGTAACTGATGCTGTTATTTGTAAAATTATATTAACAAGTTCAACTCCACCTATGTAATAGCTTAATGAATAAATAAAAAATAATTACTTTTAAAATTCATTATAAATTAATTTTCATACATTGATGGTTCTTGATTTTAGAAAGTATGGTTGATTATTATTGTCTTCAGTAATTTCGTGTTTCTGTTGTCTTAGTTATATTTTTCTCTGTTCTGCTGCAGCTGTTTTCTATTATACATCACCATGTTTCTAATGCTGGAACTAATTTAACCTCCACACATAGATATATTATTAGTGTCTTAGAAAGTAAGTAGAACATTTGCCTTTCCTGTGAAAATGTCGTGTTAGTGCTGAATGTTACTGCTGAAAATTGTAGAAACATTTGAGTTCAACTGCAGAACACTTGCTGAAATGAAATGAGTAGAAGCAGCAGGAAAAAGTTAAACAGTGCAAACCTGTCAGCTAAACTGAATAACTTAAAATCAGTACCAACAACCCTGCTTAAAAAATTAAATATGGCATAGTAATGCTTGCAAAGGTAAAATTTAAGGTCATATATTGAATAATTTCAGTATTAAAGAGAGTAATAGCATTTAACCCATCTAGTGCAGTAGAAAGAAACTACAGTATTATTTAAATACCGGTAGAAAATTCAAATAGATAAAACCGTTAAAAGTCATTTACACCCGACCACCAGCACCGCACAATTCAGTGAACAAGCCGGTGCTGATCGGCTCTCAATAAGCCACAGGATGGGCGGAACCAGCGGTAACTCCGAACAAAGCAGCAGCGATCATTGTGGATATACGGAAACTATAGGAAAGGTTCTGATCTGGTGGAGTGAAGAAACTGTGAAACATGTTGCGGGATGTAGGAGATACGAATCAGAAGACAATATTAACTTTGGATTTGTGGAAAACTGGAATACTAATATTGTATTTGTTTTATTTAGATAAAGTGGAAGAAAAGATTTTACGTCTTTCAAAGAGAACTGGCACTGTATGAGAAATCTTTAGATGTGATGATCGTAAGATCCACAAGGTGGCGGTAATGCAATGACATGAATGAACGACAGTCATAAAATCCCAAAGAAGAAGAAGAAGACAAAGAAGACAAAGAAAATGGCGCATGGTCTGTTTGGTTGAATGTTCGACTGTTTCTCTAAACGAGTTTATCAACGAGCCGTTAACTGCTGCTGAAGAAACATTCACAGAGTTTAAAGAAATCATCGTCAAGTCGGAGGAAGAGATGGATGATCATCGCAGACTGCTGGATTTCTCCCGGAGGCCCCAGATAATCTTACACCGAATAGGTAGGAACCACCAGCGTTTGGATGCAGGTTAAGGTCTAAATGTCTGCACCTTTCTGTATGAGGATCATTTTAGTAAATGTTCTTTTCCCGTATAAATGTTTTGTTAACCGGTAAATGAACGCAGGAATCAGAATTACGCTGTGAAAATGGCTCATATACACGAAGCTGAATTTAGTTTCCGATTCGGGAAATGGCTAAAGGGTTATTCCACCTAATTTTTCACTAGCTTCCGCATCTTATTCGATTCTAGTTTAAAAACTACAACACCTGGACTCTTCAGACCTGAACTGGATTATTCTGCTCTAACAGCAGAATATTCAGAGCCATGTTTGGGATTTGTGAAACCTTTTTCTAATTAGTTAAACTTCAATAAAGGTTGATTTCACCACTTTTTGGATCTCCTTCCCTAACATTGATTTAGATTATTCCACACAAGGTGGCAAAGACTCTTATTTATATGAAATTCTTTCACTCTGTCTAAAGTAAAATAGCCCCTGGTTTTGTTTTGAAGGTTTCATAAAGACCATGTGAGGAAGAAGTGGGGAATGTCTTTAAGGAGAGACGGATTCACTGCACTGATGAATCTCAGCTGCTGAATCTCTCTTAAGCTCCTCCTCGGCTGGAAAACATGAATAAAACCTATATAGATATTATGTATATACGCATGTCCATATAAATATGTGTAGTTTAATGCATTTAAAAATAATTTCCTTGTAAATGTTGCTAACCTTTTAATAAGGTTTACAGAAAAATTGGTGAATATCTGTTTAGTATTTAGCGAGTTATGATTGATAAATGCGCTGATTTGTTTTTTTCTTTTTTTCTTTCGAAAAATTTTATTGTTACTGTAAACATTTAAAAACATTACATTGTTGCAATTATTCAGAAATTTCTAAAAACTTACAAATTCATCAATTTAGGCTAAAAGAAGCTAAGAACAAGAATTATAAAACATAAAATCTCTGTGTGTTAAAAGTTGAGCAGGACCGGGGTGACTCCTTCCAAAGTCCGGAGCCGTCTCGACCTTCCAAACAGCGCTGGTGCTCAGAGGGGAAACCTGCCCTGAA